>NW_009202726.1:3861-4115 GCF_000690835.1 Fulmarus glacialis | reverse complement strand
CAGGTGTGGGGATGTGCAATTCCCTTCCACCTCACCGGTGCCATGCTGTTTTCCATCTCACAAAGAATGTGTTTGCTATACAAGAGCCCACCCCTGCCGCACAGAGAGAAGCCAGTCCCTGCATGGCAGGGCATGTTCCTGCTCCAAGTATTTTATCTCATCCCCACAACATAACGCCTGATGCCAAAAAAATACCACCGTGCAGAGTATTTGTGAGGATGTTAAAGCTTGCCCTGAGCAATCCACATACAGGG
>NW_009202726.1:0-3827 GCF_000690835.1 Fulmarus glacialis | reverse complement strand
GCCGCCCGCTCTGCTCTCCCCGCGGTGGGGTGTTTCTGAGCCAGGGCTGCCCGGCAGAGGGGCAGCAGGGCTGGGCAGCCAGCAAGCTGCTCGCACAGGACGGCTGGTAGGCGTCAGGGGGGCTGGCGGGAACGGCTCAGCCCTCGTCTTCCCACTGCCGTGAGCCCAGTCCGGGGCACCCGCAGTCAGGCGGGTTTGCAGGAGGGGTCCGTGCTGCCCGATCCCACTGCCCTTTCTGTAGGAGTGGATCTGGGGCTGGATGGGCTCATACCACCCTGGGAACTGCTAACGAGGCAAACGAGATAAACCATTTTCAGGCGGTATTTCCAGGGAAGTTCAGGGAAGATGTAAAGGGGAGAGGCTTCTGCTAAGGCAAACCGCAGCAGCTCTCGCGTGGTGAGGATGCCTTGGCCCGACGGTCAGCCGGCAGCAGGTCCCAGCTCCCAGGGAGGCAAGGCTGCGGGCTGGCAGGGGAAGCGTCCCAGGGGTCAGAGCCTGCTCTGTGCTAGAGACAGCAGGAAGATGCTGTGGTTGTTAGAGGGTGTGATCGGGAGGTGTAACATGAAGCTGAATCTGGCAGCAAGAATTAATCCTGAGTATTGGAGGCATGTGGAGTAGCCCAGAGAGGGGATGCTTAGAAATACTGCCTTTCACTGAAATCCCCAAACTTCGCAATGGTGACTGGAACTATGCCTTGACTCTATGGCCAGGTTAGCTTCCTGGGTGTCATCCTGCATCTCCAGCAGGGATTGTGCCAAAGCTGGAAGCACAGGCTCTGCTTGGAACGCAGTTACTCCCCTCTGCCCGGCTGGAGGAGGAAGCTCTCGGGCTGCCGTGGCCCACGTAACCTGCTCGCCTGCGGTGCGACGGGGCTTTAACACCCCCGTTTTGAGGAGACAACATGGCAAAACAAGGGTTATTTGGAGGGGGGCTCTTCCTTGCCAGGTGTTAAAATACTGACAACTCCTGTCAAAGGATCCTTTCATGTAGACATTCCCGGGCAGTCCTCAACATGCCTGGGAAATAAAACTGCTCTGGAAGAGTAGAGGTGCATTATGGCAAGTTCTTTGGTAACAAATTCTCTCATTATACCATGTTATGACATGGATAAATCTCTGTTAAATAGCAGAGCGATTGCCCCGCAGGGAGAAAGGCTGCCGCTCAACACAGGCATGCCTCCACTGATAACCTTATCATGTCTTAACAGCTCCAGGATTGCCTTCAAAGATCCTTCCACAATAACAAACTATTCTTTTAAGGAACTCCATGCTGATAACTCTGGGCAAGAAAAGTCAGGGCTGTGCCCGGTGCGGCCCGGCTCCCCGCGGTGTGCAGCCATCCTGCAGCCGCCTCTCCAGCCAGCAGCCGCTGCTGGGGCAAAGCCCTCCCGGTCTCACAGACCCAGCCTGTTCACGGCCACCGGGCGAACGAGCATTGTGTTTTTAGGATCCCAGGAGGCTCTACATCCCCAGCCATGTTTTCAGCCAGGATGAGCCCTCGGCAATGTACATTCTCTGTTAGGGACAGCAAAATGCACGTCTTCTCAGACTCCAAGCAGAGTGCCAAGCTCAGCAGGCGCCTCTGCTCCTACCCGGTTATCTGTATTCGCTAATAATCTGCCACACGTGCATCTCTGTGCAGGGCTGCGCCACATAATCTGATTTACTGGTACGTTACAAGCCGCAGCTGCAGTGTGCACACCCGGCTTGCAGAGAGCACAGAGGCACTGTGCTTCCCTCAAGTGCAGGACAAGACAGTTGCAAAGTGGAACCTGGGAGATCAAAATGCCAGTATTTAATCCCATAGACTAGTGCAGAGACCTCACTGCTGGATACTCTTCTTTTTGCCATGGCCACATTTCTGCCACCTCTACTAAGGGCGAACCTCGGGGCTGTTCACTCATATCCTTTCTGTTCCGCAGCGTTTGGACGAGCTGACCTCTTGAAACCAGCCACGTGTGGCAGCTGGGGCACAGCCAAAGCTCACATTGCTCATGCTGCTGCCAACTCGCTGCTGCTCCCGGGTGCGGGAACAACATCTCAGGACACCTGAGCACTTTCCTGGCGCTGGTGCATCAGCACGTCTGGACATCAGCCCCAAGATTTCTTTCACACCTACAGAAGAGCTCGGGTACCTTCTGCCCCTGGGCACCTCCTGCCTTTATTTTCAGTTCCTGCTCTACCCTTTGGACTGCTAGTGTCCGCCTCCCCAGTTATGTTACTACTAAGGCCATCCCCGTTCATACAGAATGTCACAGAGTGTCTGTTGTTGCGCATTTGCAGAGCACAACAGGTTCACGTGCTGGTGTGGCTTGTGGGTGCTGGTTCGGTACAAACAGCAAACAGCAGTAACAGCACTAAGCAATCTACCTGAAGCTCACATAAACTTGCAGAATGTATATTCCTCTGGGTTTTTTCTGTAGTTGTGCAGCTTTCAATGTCAGCCCTCATCTGCTGGGGTGAAAGTATAATGCCACCTCTGCCGCTGTCCCTTCCCCGCTACTGTGATCTGTCCTGCAGTACAAGTCCAGAGCGCTAGGAGTAACTGGAAAAGCCAAATTATTTAAACACTAGTAGTATATCAGCATTAACCTCTGCTTCTCTAGGGACTTGGTACCCCAAAGTGTCTTTAGATGGGGTTTCTTTCACCTCTGCATTGAAATGCGGCTACTTCTTGGCCGAGACAGACACCACGCTGCTTCAGTGCCAAACGTAACGGGAAGTAAGGACACCGGAGCGACAGAGCCCCGTGGTGCAATCGGCCCTGGTGGGGGTTTGCCAAGGTTATCTCAGTACCACTGCTGCAGTATCCAAGGAAACGTTTTGCACATCACAAGGTCCAAATGAGCTAATGCCCCACAACGATTCATGGCGACTGATTTGGCTGCAGCTGTGAAGCAGCGTTGAAATTAAGTCTCAGCATCGGCCGCTGCTCACCCTGAGCAAGTACCCAGGACCCGCTCTGGGAGAGGCCACCGCGCTGCTCAGACCCATGCCTGCTTCTCCTGTAAAGGACGCAAGAGCGGGGAGAGGTGTCTTTCCCCATGGATGCTGACAGCCTCGCACAAAAAATAACCTGAGTCTTCTGCGTGGAAAGACCTACCGGAGAAGTCCATCTCCCTCCAGCCCTCCCTGGGCAGCAGAACCGCTAGGAGGATGTGTCCCAACAGATTCGGAGCTGATAAAATCTTATTTATCTTCAACTGTTGACACCGAAGCGTCTAGACTTGCCTGCTTCGGGAGGGCTGCAGCCAAGTCCTCCTTTCTCTCTTGAAGGAAATGATTTGCTCAACAATTACTTTTTCCACAAATCCTCCCCCCTCCTCCCTACCAGCCTCCTCCTCCTCCTCCTCTTCTACATTCCAGTCTCCTCATTAGCTCTACTCAAGACGTGTCCAGGACTGCAGTCAATGGATCCCAATAAAGCCACTAGCCTGGCAAGAGAGAGAGAAGAAAAGTGCTGCCTCCGGCTGCTAATTTCCTCGCGCTCCCCAGCAAGCAGCTGCGGAGCTGCATCCTGGGACAGGTTCGGACAGATCGCAGCGGAGAGGTGATAATAATGTGTCTGTCATCTTACTCAGACATGTAGCATCGCAAATACCGTTAACCGGCTCGGACGAATCTGTTACGACAGATCCTGGAAGACATGCCGACTACAGAGCTAATTTTTTCTTTCTAATTTTTTTAATAACCATTTTTTAATCACTGGCCTATATAACTTCTCACTGAGCTGGAAATTCCTCCCAAAGCTACTTTGCTGCTCATTTACTGTGAGCTGGGTTCGAATACGTCCAGTGCATCACTGCTGCCCGAGAGGAGAGCATCCGC
>NW_009202725.1:0-499 GCF_000690835.1 Fulmarus glacialis | reverse complement strand
ACATCCCTCCTTTGGGTGCAAATACCCTTCTTCGCATGCAAACATCACTCCTTTGGTGTAAATACCCTCCTTTGGGTGCAAACATTCCTCGTTTGGGTGTAAATACTCTTCTTTGGGTGCAAACACCCCCCTTTGGGTGCATAGACCCCCTTTTGGGTGTAAACACCCTTCCTTGGGTGTAAATATCCCTTTTTGGGTGCAAACATTCCTCCTTTGGGTGTAAATACCCTTCTTTGGATGCATACACCCCCCTTTGGGTGCATAGACCCCCTTTTGGGTGCAAACACCCTTCTTTGGGTGTAAATACTCTTCTTTGGGTGCATACACCCCCGTTTGGGGGCATAGACTCCCTTTTGGGTGCAAACACCCTTCTTTGGGTGCAAATACCCCTCCTTTGGGTGCAAACACCCTTCCTGGGGTGCTGCCCCCCCTCCTTGGGTGCTAGCACTCTCCTGGGTGGCAGCCAAGGCCACGGGGCGAACCCCTAAACTTGACAGCC
>NW_009202724.1:38873-39086 GCF_000690835.1 Fulmarus glacialis | reverse complement strand
CGCTCGCAGCCCAGAAGGCCAACCATGTCTTGGGCTGCATCCAAAGAGCGTGGCCAGCAGGTCGAGGGAGGTGATTCTGCCCCTCTACTCTGCTCTGGTGAGACCCCCCCTGCAGTGCTGCGTCCAGCTCTGGGGTCCTCATCACAGGAAAGACATGGACCTGTTGGAGCGGGTCCAGAGGAGGCCACGAAAATGATCAGGAGGACAGAATGC
>NW_009202724.1:36585-38794 GCF_000690835.1 Fulmarus glacialis | reverse complement strand
TACTTAAAGGGGGCTTCTAAGAAAGATGGCGGCAAACTTTTTAGCAGGGCCTGTAGCGACAGGACAAGGGGCAACGGTTTTAAACTAAAAGAGGGTAGATTTAGACTATATATAAGGAAGCATTTTTTTACAATGAGGGTGGTGACACACTAGCACAGGTTGCCCAGAGATGTGGTAGATGCCCCATCCCTGGAAACTTTCAAGGTCAGGTTGGACGGGACTCTGAGCAACCTGATCTAGTTGAAGATGTCCCTGCCCATGGCAGGGGGGTTGGACTAGATGACTTTTAAAGGTCCCTTCCAATCCAAACTATTCAATGATTCTATGATTCTATGATTTATTTAGTACTACCTTTGTAATTAAAACTTGTTAAAAAGGATGTGCAAGCACCTCGCTTTTTGTGGAGACTTGGCTTTTTAAATGGGTTCATGCTGGGGGTTGTGTTTAGGAAAGCAGAATGGAGTCTGCTCTGATCTTATCCTTGGCTTTCACCAGCTTCTCTCCAGAGACACCCTGCAGGGGCTTTACAAAGGCTTGAAGATCTGAGAAAATGCTCTACAGAACAGGGAGTGTGGAGAGGTGATGCAGGGGCTCTCAGCTTCTAATCTAACTTTTGTAGCTGAACCTAATTTTCGGCGTTTTGTGCCGATCTGTGAAGTGGGTTTAGGGAGGTTACAGGTGGGTGCCACCAGCTTGGCTCGTTGCCGCTCCCACAGCTCAGCTTGTAGGAGGTGTTGGGAGAGCCCTTTGTCAAGCAAAAGGCCAGGCTGTCTCTGCCTCTGTAGGTTAAGATGTTCCCTGACTCACTGCAGCAGAGGTGGGAAGGTGACCTCCAGCAGGGACAGTCTTCAGCTGGCAACAGGCCTCCGCAAAACAAATGTCTCTCCATGTCATAACATTTTGCTGCTTTTTTGCCGTGACGTAAGCATGGCTGGTGTGATGCTTGCAAATTAATTTCAGTCCCTGATTGAAAAACGCCAGGGAAGCATTAGATAATGAAGGCTACACAGCCTCCATGCCTCCTCTGGGTGGGTGAAAAAGAGACCCTTGGTGTTTCCTCACACCGTGATCAGTGCCATTCAGAGTATTTTAATGAGTTACACAGAAAGAGTTAGGAGCAAAACAAGGAAAAAAGGCAATCCTCATCCTTCTGTGAAAGCAGAGCCATAACAGCCCCCTGTATCCAGATAGTCAGGACTGGAAAAGAAAATGGCCTCACCCATAATTTATGGCCCACTGTACAGCCACAGAAGCTTTGCTGCTTGCAAATATGACCCTTAGTGGGCTATTAACCTGAGTCTCAAGAGGCTCACGTTAACACATCCATCCTCCTGTTAATTAATTAGCTGAAATATGCATGCCTTCCTCTGATGCTAGCTTGCAAAGGGTAACACGAATTTTGATTATACTTATTCCCATGCAAAATACAACAGACGCTCACACTATGTAAATACTGATGGGCAGCTTAGAAACCTCTGTGATCCAACAGGATCTAAGCACAAGCGCTGGTGTCTGGCAATCTGCAAAAATATTTTGACACAGAACTGCTGTGGTATTAAAAATAAAGTGGTGTTTGTTTCGTCGCAGGCTTGATTTTGGCAGGAATGGAAGCAGTTTTAATACTAATGCCAGTCAGGCAGTCATTTTACTGAGACATTATCAATATGCTTTTCAAACTTTCTTTGTGAAAGAGATATAAATTTATTTGCACCCAGAAGCCTGCCATCTACAAAGCTGCTATAAAGCTTTGGCGGTGAATAGCTGACTTCAAATGTCCTGCTGCACACCTTTCCCAAACATTTGATATGCAGCAGGTGAATGCAAAAAGCTTATCAGCTCCAACCCAGCATTATTTCCTGTCATAACTTTGCACAACAAAGGAAGTTTCTGTCCTTGCCGAGCTTTGGTGTTGCGATATGTACTGAGGTTCCTTCAGAGAAACCACTTTAATCCTTGGGAAGCCAAAATCACAGAGAAGGGGACAGGGATATTGCTCCTGCTAACGGCAATTTTATCAGCACCCAGCGGTATCAAAGCGCACGGGTGCGACACGGGAGGCAGCCGCGGGTGATGGAGGGATGCTCGCCCAGGCTTCTGCTTCAGCAGAGTAAAAAAAGAGCCGGGACACGGTTTCCAGTGTTACATTTCAGTATCCTAGCGCAATAAAAGAGGAAACAAAAAGAAAGGCTGGGATTTATGTTTAAACTTG
>NW_009202724.1:31240-36561 GCF_000690835.1 Fulmarus glacialis | reverse complement strand
GAAAGAACTCATGGACAGTGTTGAGGTAAGGGAGGAAGGGATGATGCATTGGCCACTAAGCCACCAGAGTAATTTTCTGCCTTATGAAACTGCTGGCGCTTCACAGCGTAGGCAGTTGGGCTCCGTAATGCCCGGTCTATTTGGCATCGGCACAGCGGGGAGGAACAAACTCATCCGTCTGAAGGGGACTTGAGATCTGCTGCTTTTGCATGAATGGCCAATGCAGAAAGAGATTTGGACTTCATGTGTTTTCATGTCAATGGAAATGCTCTTGCTGAACTTGTCAGCCTTCAGACCTGCCGTGTTACCTGCCTGAAATGCTACTAAGGGTGACAGAAGGTCTGCTCCTACTCTTCCCCATCAGCCCCATCTGATGAGGGGGGAGCACAATGTTGCGCCCAACCCCACCTCCGCCCAGAGCCTGGGAGGAGATGGTGAGTAGGTCCTGAACCTACCTCAGATGCATGAGCAGCAGAGCCAGCCAGCGCGGCAAGGACCAAACTAAGGACGTTCGCCCTTGGCTGTTCCTTGTCTGAAGTGCTGTGGCTCCTGTCCCGAGGAGCTGAGAGTGCTGAGGCCCCGATCCTGCCTTGTGCATGCTGGGGCATCCTCCATCAGAGACAAGAGCAGCCGGGGCAGCACAGTATCCACGGGCCCGGAACGGTCTGCACGTTGCTTCAGCTGTGCTGGAGGAGAAGAGATGGAAAAAGAAGGGAAAACAGATCCTTTGCAGATGCCTTATATGTGAAGTGTGAACCAAAATAAAAACACTCAGTGTTCATGAGCATAAACATGAATTTAAACAAATATATTTCTTTAAAATATCAAGGGCTCGGGGTGAGTCAACTTTGCTGGGTATTTGGCAAAATTTGGAAAATTTTGACTGAAGGAAGGCTCTGTAAGAAATAGCGTGTGTGAGCGTGTGCACATATATGTCCACACGTGAACACACACCTGTCCACTCCAACTGTCTTTAAGATGCGGTGCCTTATGCAAATGTAGAAGGAAGCGTGCTCTGCAAGGGATTTTATTCTTTCAAATGAAGTCAGTGAGAGAGTGTGTGCTAAATGGAGGTTTGTCTACATACACAAATTGTTCCAATTTAACCAAATTGGTTTCTAAATTAATTTAGTTAAATCAGTGCAACCCCTTTAGTAGCTAACATTGATTCAGTTTAATTGAGTTTGTTCCCAAATTAAGCTAAATCAGCATAAAGCGCTCATCAACCAATTTGAGTATTCACATTAAGGGCTGGCAATTTCTACATGTAAGCCAAGCTTGGGTGAATTGGGGGAATATCCTGATATCCCCAGTGTCCCCATATGCTCCGATGGTGCAGTGACGAGGGAGTGCTGCTCCATCCTCTGCTCGTTGGAGGTGACATGGGGATGGCCACCTCGAGGAAGATGGCATCAACAGCTTGACTTGCTCTTGGGTCTAAACAAGGCTCTTGATGGGCGACTTTGTAATCTCATTAGAGGCCAGTTTCACTTGGGAGTTTCTTCCACAACGATTATGTGTCAGGTGAATGACAAAAGTTTTTATTGCAAGCAATCAGTAGTGGATTTCAATCAGACCAACATGGTCATAGCTTAAAGTACTCCAAACCCGTTTGTTTTCAAGGGGAAAGCAGCACAAATTCCCTTCTTTTTCTTTTGATCTGGAAAGTCAACCTCTTAAAATTGTGGGCCGACAATATCTCCTTTATGTTCAAGGAAACATAAAGCATTGCTTAAAAAAAGAGATGCAAAGTGCAGACAGAGTTGGCTTTTCACTGTGTTATTTCCTCCAGAAGTTTTTCTTGGATATTACCTTAGTACATACTAATAATGGGACAATATTTCTTTATGGGGTGTATAATTCAATTAAAAATATTAACTAGACAGTCACTTTAAAACAAACATATTCTTCACATGCACTGTCAGAAAATAAAACATTTTGCTTTGCAGCTGAATCTGATACGTGTTAGCCAGAAGTTGATTGTTAACCAAGGTAATGTAAAAGCTACCGCAAATTGTACTGGAAAACCAAGAAAAAAAAATCCCTTCATATTCCCTTAGAAATATTGATTCACTGTGTTGGCTTTAAGACAGAGTACTACAATTAAGCAGGTAGGGTAAGTGGATGAGTCTGTAATAGGTTATGCTTCAAACGCCTATTGTCACTTCCATTCTTTTTTTTTTAAGTAAAGTAGGATTTCTGTCTGACAGGTCAGACTGGAAGTGAAAGAAGAGATCAGCGAAGGGGGACTCAGCTCTGCTTTTACACCAAAGGCTTCCTGGTCTTTTATAGCAGGAAAGTCTTTAAGACTTTGAGGACTTCAAGAGATCACGAAGGCAGGACAGCAGCAAAACTGCCTCTTCAAGGGCCCCCTAAAGGTTTCACGTCAGGCACGTGTTGTGGACAACAGAAGGTCCTTGTTTAGTAATGAATAAAAGGCCAGCAGTTTTGCTTCTCTGCAGCCAGATTTTTAAGCCATAATTGGATCTTGTAACACTGCCAAGGTAAAGGCAGAGGGCCACGACAGGGAAGCCTGACATTGCAAGTGAACTGAAACTAAATATAGTTCTCATGCAGTCTAAAAAAACACACATCAAAGCCCAGAGCACCCGGCCCCATCTGAGACTCTTGCAATGGAACAAAATGAGAAAACGACGATGATAACATATGTATTTTACTGCGGAGCTACAGGCAGGCAAATGAAATAATCTGAGAGCGGCTTTGGCTGGTTATGATTAAAGATCATTACGCGCCAAGCAATCGGAGACAGAATCCAAAACCCGGCTGCCGAGGGAGCTGCTGGGCAGAGGGAGCCGGGGCGAGCCCTGCCAGGGTGCCGGGCAGCGGGTGCTGAGCGCGGCCATGCTCGGCAAGAAGCTGGCTTGCGTGCCTCCGCCGGCACATCAAAATTATTTCGTGCTGCACGGTGAGATTGTATCAGTCCCCCCCGCAGTAACAGACCTGTTTCACGCAGGCTGTTTCAATGGCCGGGTATCAGTTTGAAAAGCAGCCGCTCCTCTCCAAGTGACAGCGGTGTCTGCGGCGATGCGCGAGTCTCAGTGAGGGCTGCAGTGCCGGCCCTGAGACAGCGTGGGTCTCCCGGCACTGTGAATGGTTTGTCTGGGTGGGTATTTGGTACATCATCCCAAAGCGCAAAATGTCTGCAGCAAACTCAAGCGGTATTTGCAAAAGGCATAGTGCTGCAAATATGGACTTGGTTTACTTTGGGATTTTTTTTTTAAGGGAGGATCTACTAATGATCTGAGATCCCAGATAAAGACTACTGATGGGTAAGAGCAGACAGGAGCAACAGTCAGAGAAAGGGTTATTTTTTGCCTTAGGGTAAGGGGCTGGACTAGATAACTTGCTGATACTCCTTCTAGCCCTATAGACTACAAAGCCCGGATGCCAAGTGTCATGCCCTCTAAGGCCAGATTTATTCAGAACTGGGAATGTGGTCATACCATTATTCAACCAAAGAGTTATCTGGCAAATTGGAGTCTGGGTTGAGGCTCAGATAGCCCTTCCCCTCACTCAGATGGCATACATTCCTCAGTTTGGTATGCACCACAAAAGTGGAAACAAAAGAAAAATGGAAATGAACATCCTAGATATTTTCCAGCGTGGGAAAGCAAAACCATTAGAAGTGGGAAGCTTTCACAGTGTTTTGCATTCAAATTGCACCTTTTATCCTAAGAGATCAAGTACTTCACACATAACTACAATCAGAACCCTGCTCAATGCAGCCATTTCTGGGGTGGAGCACAGGAGGGGAAGGAATACATCTAAAGACACAGGGGCAAAAACACTCACAGGAAAAGTGAGCATCCATAAAATTCCATGAAAACAATTGCATCTAGAAAACCTATAGAAGGTACAGGCTGTGTGGATCACCTTAATCTATTGAAGTGGCGTACAGGAGTGAATTTAGTCCACTGGGAACTGCTGTAGATAGTTTCCCTGCTATTAAGGCTTCCAAAATCTCTTCCAAGAGATGCAGTAGATTTATACTGCATGTGAAATATCTGTCTGGCCAGAAGGAATTGCATGCTTGACTTCTGAAGAGAAACACTAAGGAAATAGAGTTTTCATGAAGAAAGCATCTGTTGGCTTTCATTCTTTCCTTTCATGGGAAAAAATGTGTTATGAAAAAATAAGGTTTTCCTCATATGGTCAATGAGGAGCTACTGCCCTTTAGCCCACTCCTTCCCTCTAATATACAAGGGGATTCCACAGTCACGCTGCTGTTAAATCAGTTGGTGTTTAATCCAGGACGAAGCCTGTATGTGGGGGTCTGTCCAAGAAATTATATAGCAGCTTTGTCTATCTGTCACAATACAGGATTTCCAGCTTTTCAGCAACCTGCATGCCAAATTTAAGCTCTTCTTTTTAAATTTTTTAGTCTCTGTATGTGTGTGTGTCCTCCATTTGTCCCACATGCAGCTTTCTGGAGAGCAAGCCCTTCCTACATTCCTTCATGTCTTCCCAAATACGCTTTGTATCATTTAGGTCTATTAAACTTTTATCCATTTTAATCCTAAAAGAAAATAATAAAAGCAATAACGCATAGCAGCAGACCTGTAAGCCTTAATGGCAGTCTGGTGGGGCACACCATGGGACTTGAGGAATGGTATGGAAGGATGTCATTTGTCCAGGAGGTACAAGGGAGGAGAAGGGAGGCACTGGGTACCAAGTGCTGGTGTTCACGAAGGAGCAGGTGAGAGATTAGTTGAACATTTCTGGTAAAGGAAGAAAACCAGGGGCAATTATCGTGGCTTTGAACCTGATATTGATCAACTCATTGATCCAAAAGCAACTCCACCAAAAGCAACACAGCTAGATATAGATGGGCTGTTCTGTTCCTCGATGTGACGAAGATGATAGTGTTTCAGAAAGTGGGAGGAAATGGGCAGGGGAGCAGCTACTTTAAACCCATTTCTGACTAACAGAGAAGAACAGCATGAGAATCTAAAGGTTGGGTGGTAATTTGGATGAAAGCGAGCATGAAATGATAAAGTTCATTATTCCAAGGGAAAAAGCTAGACCAGCTGAATATGGATAATGACTCTAAAATAGTAGACTTCGGCAAACTTGGGGAACTGGTAAGTAAGGTCTCTGAGGAAAATAATCTCAAGGATAAAGGAATGCAGGAAAGCTGGCAGTTACTAAGCCTATTTTAAAGGCAAATTCCTCTGATGCAGAAGACAGATTGGAAACAGAGTGAGAGACCTGTATAATTGCCTCAAGAGCTCTTCAAAGACCTGAAAATGAAAAAGACTTGACAAATGGAGAATGCAGAGACCCCAAGCAGAGTTTCCACT
>NW_009202724.1:0-31209 GCF_000690835.1 Fulmarus glacialis | reverse complement strand
GTTTTCTTCCCCTACCATAAGGTGAAGTTAAAAAGGGAGCAGGCCAGAGACCAGCTTGGAAGAGTCCCGGCTGAGTGCTGCAGCAGAGGGGGCTGCCATGGGATGTTGTGTGCTGTGTGGGAGAGTGTACTGCACGAACGAGAAGTTGGTGAGCTTGTGCATGAGTGTGGCAGGGGGTGAAAGGAGGTACGAATGACCTGAAGGTGCGGTGATACTGCAGCATCCAGAGACTATAATGAGCACCTTGTGAGATTGGCAGAGCACTGCAGCTTTTGTTGGTCTAGTGGGATAATGAACTTTGTTTTCCGCTTTGTCTTTCGTGCCCAGCTTTTGCGCTTCAAGTAGCCAATACGCTAAAAGAAGGTTTCAATGCAAATCGGAGATAGAAAGGTGATTTTCTATGTTTGCTGCAGTTACGAGAGCCAGGTCAGTAGAAGAGACTGATTTGCAGACTCTATTAGAAATCTCTGGCTTTTGGAAGAAGAACTGACTGTGCAGCGCTGCACACTGGGACAAGCCAAGGACATTTATCTCTGCAGCCCATCCCTGCAGTGACACAGAAACTGCAATAGCTCTGCAGCTGCCTCTTCCCGGGAGGTACCGGGGGTCACTGCTGGCGCAGGAGGAAGGTGACTGAGGGTTTTCCATAGCAGAAGACTGCATGGCTGCCCAGACAGTAGGCATGGCGCATGCGGGATGAGGAGTTGAGACTGTAGCTGGTGGGCAGCAAGGTGAGGTTTCCTGCCACGGAGTCACTGCAGCGTGAGGCAGGGGCTCCGGGTTGCAGGGCTGAGTGGCAAGACCCTGCAGAGGGACTGTGGGAGGCCAGGAGATGGGGAGCAGAGGCTTTTTGAGGAGTCAGTGAGGGACCCTCTCTGCCACTTGAGGTAGGGGGCCAGAGCAGTTGTACCTGCTGTCCCTTCTCTGTCTGACCCTATGGCTGAGCAAGGGGGCTTTCTGCCCCCCTCCCCTTGCCTTCCCTGGGATGAAGAGATGGAGGAGCCCTATCAGTCCAGAAGCAAGCAGTCTCTTTGCTCTTTGCTCCCATCCCAGCATCCCACTGAGGGCCTCCTGCCCCAGCAGCAGGGTGGGGAACGCCGCTGTAGCACACCCGCTGCATGGCACTGGATGGGTCCATCTGTGCTTTAATTAAAGCTATTCCTAGTGCTGTTATGCTCAAAGCTCTCCTCAAACTAGAGGGTGATCGTAGCTCCCTAAGGAGCAGTAGGAGCCCTCCTAGTTGGGATGGGATGGTGACCCACCAACCTTCACATGTCTGCGAGGTTATCCTGCTCTGAGCCCTCCTGGGGGGACAGGGACCTGCCAGCACTTACAGGGCTGCAGCGATAGAGGAGATACCACAGGGATCGAAGGAGCCCAAACTCGCCCTTTCACTACTGTCAGGCCTATGTTTAAAACTGATGTTTTACATTCCAGGGTCAACTGCTTAATTGCTAATGAATTTGCCTGATGGAGCAGGGACGGGGAAGGGAAGACAAGTCATGGCCATGTGCATGTACATGCGGAATCAAGACTGTCAGAGGAGGTGCCAAATTGAAAAGAAGGCGAAGGGAAGGATGAGTAAGAAAGGCCAAGTCAACGCTGGCTGTCGGAGGTAGGGTGGGGTAGGTCACACCACAAACCGGGGCGAGCCCTGCATCCAGGATTTACAGCCAGCCATGCTGTCTTTCCACACATTAAATCTCCAGGTCTGGCAGAGCAGAACCCTTTTTCCAGGCCACATCCTTCAGGAATCTGTTAAGAAATCCTGAGGTCTTTCTGAATACGGATTTACACCAGGAAATGTACTGGCTTATACCGTAGAGGCATAAGCATAGTCATCCTACTAGTATGATTTCCCTTCTGGATATCCTATGGAGGAGTAGAATTGCCTTCATCTCTGATGCTTTGCAAGTTGCATATGGCATTATGCCATTGAATAAACAAGTGTTAAATGTTAATGAGCTGTTTTTTCATTACCTGCATCCCTTGATTCTTGGCTGATTTCCACCTGGCCTTCAGGAAAGCCCTGTATTGATCAGGGGGTGTATGCTCTGCAAGCTTTATACCACAGGACAGCAGACCTCAGTGCTCTTTGAGACTAATATGCTTGACTTCAGGGTGGTAAAGATATGGTATTAGGAACATGTCTTCTGTACACCAACACCCAATTATTTTCCTCTCAATGATGTTCCTTACTTGGCAAGCAAGCTAAGGGCCTAAGAGTGTACACTGTAAATAATGTTTGGAAACTTTAAATGGCTACAGTCAGTCATTGTATGAATAGTCATTTCCTAAATGTATTAGCTGCTGAGAAATAAGTTTCCAGCAATAGTTGTAGGGGTGAAAGACTTGAAAGTCTAAATCCAGAAGTCCCTGGCCTCAGTAGGCAAACACAGAAAGTCCCTGTAAGCAAGTAAAATGCCACCTATCTGTGCAAGAACAAAGAACATCAGAAATTCCTGCGGGCCCTCTCCCAGCCTGCCATTGCCCAGTACGCAGGTGAAGGCAGCAAGCAGGAGTGCAAGAGCAGCCCCAGGCCCCATTAGGGGCTGAGAGTTCGAGAGGGCAGGCAGTGCTTCCACCAGTGGCAGGCAGAACCGCTGCCGCTACCACCCCTTCAGGCAAGACTTTTGGTCCTCATTTATTAATAAGCAGGTAATAGGTTTGAACAAAATCTTGTCTAAATCACTTTGAAACTTTGTGAATAAAATCCCTGGGGAGGTTCAGGGCAGGACCTCTGACAAACTTTGCAGGAGCTAGTTATACTAGCAAAATACATTGTTTGGCTTGATTGCAGCAAAACTGATTTTCTTTTTTTTTGATAAAACTGAACCCCAAACTTAACATTAATTTGCATTGCTGTTTTCTCTACTTAGTGGTATGTTTGATGTATCCCATTTGTTTTCACTCCATTAGCTAGTATTAAAGGCAATAGAATTCAAATGAACAAAGACTTTTGTTATTCAATTTCAATTGAAATCTTTTAGGCAGACATAATAAGAACTTGTCAGTGTGTGTTAAACAGTTTTGCTTGTTATGATTT
Organism: Fulmarus glacialis; assembly: GCF_000690835.1. NCBI lineage: Eukaryota > Metazoa > Chordata > Aves > Procellariiformes > Procellariidae > Fulmarus > Fulmarus glacialis. Next base: position 28,163 of record NW_009202724.1, on the reverse strand, counting down.
CAAATAGAATAAAGGACTGATGCAGATCACTCCAGCTGACAAAATTTGTGACTTCCACATCAAGAAAAGAAAAGGATTTTGCAATGCCTCGGTGAATGCAAAACTCCTCCTTGAGCCAAAGGCCATCTAAACAGAGGAACCTGAAGTATGGTGATGGCAGCATGTTGGCAGCGAATGCACAGATGAAACATTTGCTAGAAGCAAAAAACGCAGCAAGTGATAATTTGCTGCACATTTTAAATAATGAATGCTTGAAGTCTGAAATGCTCTGTGTATTTTCTTTCTTGTGTTTTGAGGGTTGAGGTCAGGGAATATCCAGTTGTCCTCTCCTAGAGTCATGAAAAAGACTGCAACTCAAGACCCTTTCTTTTTTTAGACCATGAGTACTTACAGCACAAGTTACAGGATTACCTGCTTTAGTGCATAGATATGAAAGATTCTTAGTGGACTATGCAGTTAAGAGAAGCAAAGCGTTTCACACTTTTTGCCACGTCTGTACTCTGTACTTTGCATAGCCCTTGATGTAAAAAATTATTATAAGATGTAGGACTTCCCAGCTGTCCAGAGAGCATCTCCAAGACTTTAGCTTAACTAAGAGTGAGAGCAGAGGCTTTCAGACTAAAAATAAAGGCCTGGAACAGGACACCTGGAGTCATGAAGTTAAAACTTCTGCAAGTGGAGGCAATGCTGAATTGTTTGTGTTTAATTCAAAAGTCAGGAGCTGTTCAAGTTCAAAACACTTCCTGACTCTATGATAAACTACAAGCAGCATGTACAGAAGACCAAAGTCTGAAGTTAGCTCTTTTACTGTATATCTGTGCATCTGTGCAAGCCTCTTAGTAAACAATGCGTGTGTTACTACTTTATTGCTACACTTGGACAATTCAAGTTTCTGAGGAATGCTTCATTCCTTAGGAGGATGTGGTAGTGAAAAGGAAAACACTTCTTGTAGGGTACAAAGAATAATGGCAAATGAGATGCTTCATACTTTGAAAAGTGTCATTATGAGTACTTATACTAAGGAAGAAAATGATGCACTTTTATGCTGATTGTTTAAGACAACCCAGAGTGTTTAAGGTAGATTTGACTTTCAAACAGGGACTGGCAGAATGACATATTGTATAGGACACACACAGAGAAAATAAAATAACCCCTAAAACTTCTATTTCTTCCTTTTAGATCAACTTCTATTTTTCTCCTAACTATGATGCTGGAAGAGTCTGAATGCTCCAAGTCCATGCTAATACCAACGAATAGCCACTTGTGCAGGAGAAGTTTCAGAACATCTAGCCATGAGCCAAGGGGTCCTCTGGCTGGAGTGGTCTGTGAACGTTGGGGTTCATTTCTTATGTAGAAGGTACAAATCACTTCTCAATATCAGTGCTTCCTCCATCTGATTCTGGCAGTTTGGTGCTGATCTTCTTCAGTGGTGGCTCAGCAAATGGTTGCAGAATGTTCATTTGGTCCTTGCAGTAACCTACATTTCTCTCTTCCCTGGCTTTCCTCTCATTGACAGGTCTCCGCGCCCCACCAGTAGTGATGCCAAGTAGTATGACAGAGAAGAAGGGAAAGATGGGCATCTCCTTCCTAGAGAGCTCTGCCAGTGACATGTGCTGGCGCTAGATGCAGCAAATGCATTCAGGACTCCTGCTACTGAGCTGGTCAGCTGTTACAAGAAGACAATTTCCTGCCAGACAAGAGTTTTGCTGAATTTAGGTACCTTAGCCTGTTATGCAACAGCACCAGCAAAATTACTATAATCTCACTAATGTAATAGCCATTTCCTGGCATTGTAAGCCAGTGGTTCCAGCACTTACCAGCTAACACAACTAAACACACCAGACCTCTCTTCTCTGAGTGCTAATTTGTCGTCTAACCTCAGGCTGGCTTTTCAGAGCTCTTCAAGGTCATGCTTTCTTCACACCTCTGAGTCTTTCTTTTGCTCTGGCAGCTATGAAACATTTGATGATGGAAAAGCCTTCCCCATGTTGCAATAATGCTGCTCATCTTACTGTCTAACATAGTTCTCTGGTTTCCTTTTACTAGTCTGCTAGTCCTAGACTGTAGCTTCTCTGGAGCAGGGACCATTATTTTGTAAAAGTTCTGACTTTCACAGTTGGACCATCCTGTTGTAAAAGATCTGGTTTGAAAGCTCCTATGGCATCAGCCACTTGGATACAATAATATTAAAAATTAATAATTTTTTTTTTTTTAAAGTGAATGTAGGTGTTAGGCTTCTGCTTGGAATGATTCAGCTATTTGACCATGTAGAGCAGCTGTAAATAGCTGTCATTTTCTATGATATAGTATACAGTGGAGCAATCTCTTTCTCCATTTTGACTTGCATTTCTTCATCTGAAATTTACATTTATTCTAGCTATTATTCTGGCTTTGGTGAAACATCTGAACCTGAGACTCTGTCTGGTCTAGCTAACAAGACTAGAGCTAAGCAACTCTGATGCCAAAAAAAAGAGATTCTGACCATCCAGTGGTGGAGACACAACCTTCTAACTCTGGTCTTCCCCAAGCCACTGGACCTTATACTTGCGATCTCCAGAGACAAACAGGTAAAGGTCGTATTTAGAATTTGTTTGACTTTTTCTTGTCCTCTGATGACCAGGCAATTAAAGAAATATCATTTAGGTTTGCACTTCTTAGCCAAGGGAAATTCTGCAGGAATCTGATCCTGCTTGTGCCTGTGGGAGTGTGAGTTAGGAGCAATTCCGTTGAAGTTTGTGGAGTTCCACCAGTATTAAAATTGTCTTACTGAAAGGAAAACTAGGCCCAGAGACTGGAGACTTTGGCTCATGATAACTAAAGCTTTGTCTAGACTGAGGATTTGTCCTGATTACTGCCACTGGCTGCCAGCCATTCTTGTTGCTGCACCAATGTGACCCTTTTCATTGGTGGGTCATGGTGCTAATGGTGGTGGTAGACTTTTGTCAGTTTTAGGCATGGATAATATTCTCTGCTGGATGTGCTGGCTTTCTCCATTTGTACCATGTGAGATCTGTTAGTGTTTAGTTGTCTGGAACTGGAACCTGGCAAACCGCTTTTATACCTGGAGCCCATGGATACAGAGACAGGGGAAATGTTAAATTCCCCAAAACTTTTCCAGAAATTCTCAAAGCCTTCCTAAATTAGCTTTGCTGTCACATATGGGTCAAATGGAGAACACATGAAGGTGTTGGTGGGGACAAAAAGTGAATATTAGCATAAGAAAAGGTTAGTTCTGTTATTTGAGAGTGCTGTAGGACAAGAAATTTAGAAATGCCAAGTTTATCAGCCCATCTAGCCCCTATCCCAATAATATATTAAGTCATCTTGCCATACAGTTTGCATTGCTTTGTCTAGTCTAGTTCTTAATGACTCAACTTATGGAGTCTGCAACACTTCCCCAGGGAGAGAGTTTTCCACAGTCTGAACGGTTACGATATTTTTCCTGATATCCAGCCTACGATTTCATTTCATCCCATTATTCTTAGCCACCTCCTTCTTCTCAAGCCCACCTAAACAATCCTCTTTTTTGGCGTTTACACCTTTCAATGCCTCATACATTTCTTCTCCTCTTAGCTGTCCCCCATCCATATGTTCTCATATTTAGCCCATTGATGCTTTCCAATGAAATATTCTGGATTGTATAAATAAGGAGCACGTCATGTGTAAAACAAGCAGGGTCGCTTTTCTGCTCCACTTGGCTCTGGTGAAAGCCTCAGCTGGCGTAGTGAATTCCATTTTGGATGCTGCTTTTTAAGAAAAGACACTGACAAATTGGAGAAAGCTCAAAGGAGAATAACAAAAATGATAAAAGATTTGGAAAATCAGACTTACGAGAAGCAGCTGAGAGAGACAGGCATGTTCAGTCTGCACAGAAGACTGAAGGAAGACATAATAGCTGTCTGCAAATACATGAAATGATGTGATAAAGGGAACAGGGGCCAGTTATTCTCATTAGTCAGAGAGGAAAGAAGCAGCAGAAACTGATTTAAGCTGCAGAAAGGAAAATTCCGGCTGCATATGTGGGAGATATGTTTCAGCTACTCAAACAATTAGGCAATGGAACAAGCTGCTGTGAAAGGTTAAGGAGTTAAAATGGCTAGACTCAACTGCTGGGGCTAACGAAAAAAAATCCTGCCCTGGTTTTGGAAAGGTAACCAGATGGGCTGCTGATGACAGTCTCTCTCAAGCAAATATCTTTCATATTAGGGATACCATGTACTTTAATATTAGGGCCCCAAAAAGATAGGTGTGTGCTAAAAAATTGTTCATCTCCCCAGGTGTCCATCCAAAGTGGAGAAAGGAAGGGCGAATGGTAGTCTTGTGGAGACATTGAGAAGTCATGGAGATGGAGGTTGTGACTAACCACCTGGGTGTAGACAGGTGCAAGAAAATTTTGTTTCATGCAGAGGCATGTGGCAGCTTCAGTTCAAAGGTTGAAAGGCTGAATGGGCACCGCACATCAGCTGAGTGAATAAGCCCAGCTGAGAGGTGTAAGAAGAGTCCAGGCCAGGGCATGGGCAGAGCAAGCGTGGGTATGCATTTTTATGGGTCAGCTTATCCCACTGGACTTGCCTGAAGCCACTGAGGAAATCTATGGAGGAGCTGGGAGCTGGATCCAGGTGTCTGTATTCTCAGGCCAGCACTTTAACCACAAGCCCATCCTCCTCTTTGTAGGGCCGCTTTCTTACCACCTCCTTATGAACTCAACAGCCAGCCTCTGATCCTGCCTGGCTCATGCATCTTGAATTCCTGCAAACTTTTGTGAGGAATTTTCTGTGCATTACAAAAACAAAAAAAAAAAAAAAGAGAAAGGAGAGAAGAATGGAGAGTAAGCTGATGCTTTGTCCTGATGTTCTCCACCAGGCAAGATATACTACTAGGAGCTGGCATGGCTGTGGGCTGCGTATAAAAAGATCAACATCTCATGACATGGTAGCTGATGATTGGCAACACTAAAAACGAAAAACTTAGCCTGCTGTTTTAATCAGAGTCTTCACTGCAAGTCTGCTCCCCTGGAGCTGTACCAGTGCCATGAGCCTCCTGCCAGCTGAGCAGCACTGATGCCAGCAGTGGAGAAGAAGTAAGGCTCTTTGCTTGCTATTGTAGACCGATTCTTGTAATTGATGGCTATGGCTTTGATCCTCAGAAGTCTGTGGGGCTCAGCCCTCCTTGAAGTGAGAGCAGTATTTTTACATTGCTTGTGGTATGTTTAACATATTATGGGGCGTTACTTTCTGGCACTGAATATTGAACTTAAAACAGCATTGCATAATTCCCCAAGATTGCATTACTATGAGTTGGCTGGACATCTCACCAAGTCAGGATAATGCACAATCTGAAGATGGTTTTAGCACTGGAATCACAAAAGCGTAAGCTGGTCAGTATCCAGCCTGGATGTTCTGCATGAATTATTGTCACTTGTCAGCTGGTGTGTCTTTATTCTTGTGAGCTACCACAGTGGAATTACAGTTCTTCCCTCCCATTAGTCGTCACCACTACGCAAACTTTATTTGGAGGAAAAAGGTCATGGCAAGGACTCTAAGCTGTCCTGGCTGTAGCTCAGGATAAAGAGCAAAAGTACCCAGGCAATTCCCTGGAATAAATTAAGAGACTGTGAACATAGCTCTACGTTTGAGCGGGATTTGAAGCCCCTTCTCCTGGCTGATGAGAAAGCTGTAGCTTCCAGCACTACCTGGCACCATGCCACCCAGGAGTGGAAGGGGAATTCCTAAGCAGGCATTCCAGGGAGATTTTCTCAGACGCTTTGGGCTGTTGGAATTGGTTTTGCAATCTGTGCTTTCGTCTTCCTTGCGATTTTCCACTCAATGCACTAGGAACTATTCTCCTGGGTGTATCCTACTGGGGGGAAATGGAAGGGAGAAAACTTTGTGAGAGGGCTGGTATGAAAGCTGCTGAAACCTAAGTGGGATGCACACTTTTATTTTTGTTTCTCAGTCTCTTCAAGTGACTCTACAATCCTGGTAAGAAGCTGTCTTGGCAGCAGGGTAGGAATGAGGTGTGACGGTAGCCCTTTCTTGTGATTTATTTTCCTCTAAGCACTGTACATGTGTCAGACAACATTACCTATGAGGAATCGGTGCTTTTCCAGAGAGCCTGGATTGCTCCCGCCCAGGAGCATCCAGTGTGTGGTATTTCTGTTGGTTACCTTGCTTTGAAAATCTATAATTGTCATAATGGTTGCCTCTGAGCTTAAGTCTTGAATTTGGCAGCTTTCAGATGTCACCAGCCTCTCCTTGTAGCCTGCTGCTATAAAGAAAGGAGCTGATGAGTAGTGTGAGTCCTTGGGGCTCGGTGCAGCTATGGAGAGACATGACAAGGCATGATATGACTTAACTTCCCAACAGGCACGATGAGGAACCTCTGTTTTTCCTGTTGTACAGAACCACCTGGCTCAGGGGTTTTGTAAAACTGGGGTCCAGATCTGAGATTGGGGTTTGAAGGTCTCAAGCCAATCCACAGGAGGTCTTGCAGAGAGTCTCTCACATGCAACGTTGAGTTGTGCTACCGTGTGTAGTGCCATGCTAGGGAAGTTTTGTTTCTGCTTTTGGTCCTTATGGTTTGCGAAAAAACCTCAGAGGGTTAACTCAAACATATCTAAATGTATGTGCTCTCCTTCCTGACTTTCTCTGCAGAAGAGCACAAGATGGTCCATAGCCTCTCCTTTCCACATTGCAGGCCAGGCCACTTTAAAGTCTATCAGTGTTAATAAGTGTTTCCCACTGATATCTGTAGGGTTTGAATTAAATCACAAATAATGGTGTAATTTGGTCTTTAACAAGACCACCTTCAGTGGTTTATGGTGGATTACTGTTGGCAGAGTTCGTCCCTTAGACTTGATGCCTCCTTCAGATTAAGACAGTGATTTCTAGATACACGATGCCTTCATACGGATAATGGAAGCAGTGCACTGGAGAAATGCCACTCAAGGAACTGGGAGCAGAGAAAATGAAATTGTCTCTTCCAGTACTTCATTGGTAAAGAATTTCTAGGCCAGTTGCCTAGCAGGCACACTGCACTATATTCTTAGAAAGCAATAGATCTATTTAGGACTGCTGTTTCTGTTTGGAATTTACTGTATGAAAAAAAACCCCTTTTGGCAGGAACTGATCTTTAGTGTGGACTGAGACTTGCAGCTTCTGACTGACAAACTAATCTGAGCACTTCATTAGAAACCGCTTCCCATTAAGTCCTGTTTGCATTGCATCTGAATTCAGGAGGATCATGTCAGAATGAGAAACGAAGCAGATCTCTTGCTGAATTGTTAACCTCCCTTCACTCACATGTGCATGCATGTATATGTATATGCACTTGGGTGGATGTGCAGGTTTTTTGTGTTATACACAATAAATGTATTCCAGCTTGCTCCTAATCCCTTCCTAGTGAGAATGCAGATAAGCTAAGTGACCGGTGACTTGTAATTATTTAAAAGGGCAGAAACGCCTTTTTTTTTTTTTGAAATGTATAGGTGGTACAGTCTCCATTTTAAGCATCTGTTCTTGTTCCAGTCTTTTCGTAAAGCTTGTGAACTTTAGTCAGTCACCTCACAGAGCCCAGTTCCAGCTTTGCATATTCTTGAAATCCACAGCTCCAAGAGCGGGTTCTTAAGGGAGTGCACTGTGCTCAGCATCCATCCAGCTTGGATGCAGAACTGCAATCCAAGGCACTCTGTGGGCACAGTATGAGGGTAAATCTAATGTCAGTGCTCCAAAGGAGCAAGGCAGGTCTGGGACATTTCCAGGTGATTCCTAAGTGGGGAATACACTCTGTACAGGCTTCCTGGCCCAGGAGCAAAGTGTGGTCTCCTGAAAACCTGCAGCTGGATTTCTGCAGTCCTTGCTGGAGAGGGACAATTTAGTCCTCTGTTCATGGGACTGTCACTTACAGGCATAGTTTGGCCTCAGACTGAAAGTGAACTCTAGTAATATATGTTCAAGGATGGACTGGACCATTAGGACAACTTACTACATAGGTGTGGATGATAATATTTCATCTTAAGGCACATTTTCCAGTGTTGGTTGGAGGGCTCCAAGGTAAGAAGGTACTGACCTTTTAATGTGGAAAATTCTCAGACAGTCCTTGGGGAACTCCACTATGTCAAGTCCTTGAGAATAAGAAATCACATGGAAAATAGTAAACAGTTATCTGGAAGAAGAAAAGTGGCAGATGGTACAGCAGATCTGCATAGACTTCTCAGCCATTAGACTGAAAGCTCTTTAGAGCAACAAAGCTATCACTCACAACGTGCTTGTAAAGCCTCCAGCACTGCGAAGCCTTCTTGTGACCTTTACATGCTGCATGAAGGACAGGTTAACCAGCATAGTGTGAAAAAGAAAAATCACAAATGGAAATAATTTTCTGAAATTTGGGTTAGCTTTAGTCTGGCAAAAGATTTTTGCTTTAAGTCCAGCCTTGTAAAACATACAAACTTTCTTGTCCTGTTGCTATATGAGAGAGTATGAGCAACTAATGTCCCACAGAGAAAGTGGATTACGCATGTAGTGGCTTAAAAGGAAAATGAGAATCATCCAAATCTCTGGTTCTATAACTCTTGCCACTGCTAGTCTGGAAATTTAATGGAATTATTGTCTATGAAAAACATATATATATATCTTTCCCCTTCAAATATAGCCACAACGTATGCTTTTGAAGTTGTGCAGGAATATTGTCAAAGTTGTGATATTCTTGTGATGCAAACTATAATTGTGAGATGCAATTCATTATTAAGATTTTAAATACTTTTCTATGTTGGTGTTTGAGCCAATAAAGAGCAATGTGTTCCCTTTAATAAATAAATTTTAGAAGCACTTTTGTTTAAATTTTAATTGCAAAGGGAGATATTCTTCCTGGCTGCTGAAAGGCATTTCACTGTTTTGTTTTGTTTTGGTTTGGTTTTTTCCTTTTAATTTTTAAACATAATTCTTAAGGTACACCTTCCCAGCAGAATAGCTTGGCATTTACATGTGCAAATCCCAGGTTTAGCTGCAGCAAGAGGAAAAAAGTGAAAAAGCTGTCAATGGATCTCATATATCACCTAATTTTTGGTGAGCAGCATTTAGGTGTATCAACTTTGCTCTAATTTCTTAGCTATGCTGACACCAGCATTTCAACTGGTGTCAACACCCATGAATCCAGAAGGACCACAAATGTGCATATGAAGAGTTCAGATTTTGTATGAGATTCTGGAGTAGGACGGCAGGGGCAAGGTCATATTCAGCGTGGGCTGGTTGCAGAGGAAAAGTAGATGGTGAAGTTCACAGGTTGGGTTAGTCTAAGAATGGAGCCGAGCCACGTGTCTTTTATCCTAAGTGTGAAGTGGAGAAAGAGTACATACTTTTCACGTCCCACTTCTTTGTAATGGAGAGAAGGGTTACCCTACACCTCCCTTTCCCTGGCCAGGATGCTCCGGGAGCTCAGTGCTGCTGGGGAAAGTGACTCAACAAAGAAGGCCTTTGCCCAGATCTGCGTCTTTACACTGGCCGTGGCTGGACTTCTGTTTGGAAAACAGAGCTAAGCCATTTTCTCAAGGGAAATGAAGGAAGCAGAGAACTCATTGTGGCTGACCCTGGTGTCCTCTTTCTCTGGAATAAATGTCATAGCAAGATCTCTTAGTCTGAGCACCTCTTCAGTTCGAATGCTTCAAAGGGTCAATTTTCCTCTGTGTGATTGTAAAAGCTAAGCGCTTTCCAGATCCTTTGCAAAATGTGTTCTGGGCTAGTGCCATTTGAAGCATGGTTTTTAACAGCTTGATGGCAGGATTTAGAAAACTTCTCAGGTGGCCTTCCTTGTGATGGAGTAGCTCAGCAGTGGGCAACTCTATCACCAAGATACAAAATGCCCCCCAGAAGGGTAATTTGGAAACTAGATTTTAGTGCTGCATATCATCAGTGACATCATTTACTTCGGGATTTGAGCTGCTTGAGTGGAACCGTCTTGAAGAAACTGTGCAGAACCGCAGTGTCTGGCTGGAGAGAGACCCTTTCCTCCTGCTGTTCGATAGGCTCGTGAACCTATATTTTCTCAGCAGCTCCTCTTTCTGAGTGAACACCTCATTTCAGTGCTGATGTGGCACAGCTTCAGATCTGGTCGCAGCTGGAAGCTCAGCTGCAGTGAGATAAAGACCTGGGACGCTTGTTTAAATGCACAACCTCTCAAGGGCATCAGCAGGGTTATGGCAGCAGACAACTGCCAGAGCACCAAAATTTCCTTGTCCCTCCATCCTAAGGCTTTCTCATCTCACGTCTCATTGCCTCCATTTCCTCATACATGAACTAAGTTTAGCATGAAGACATTATCTCCCTTCCCGGAGTGATGTGAGGCTGATTTAGGCGTGTTTATACAGCTCTTTGCAAATGTGGATAGCTTATGGTGTAGGTTACTTCGGGCTGAGGGGGATGATGGAGTTAATGAAATTTCTATTCAGGAAACTGTACCTTTTGAACTACCAAGCGATGTGCTCCAGGACTCAGTGTAATGAGAAGTGAATCCTACAAGGTGTTGAACACCTCCTGTGAGATGCTGACAGCTCTTAGTGCCTGATGGAAGATTGTCACAGGAATCTGGCTTTATAATCATAAATTTGAAATTTGAAATATAATCTTGCAGAGGGTCTGTGTGGAGGATAACAAAGAAACCTTTCTGGTGCTTAAAAGCTCATGAGAGAGAAAAAAAAAATCCCTTCTTCTTCTGGTGAACCTTTAAAAAGAAAAAAAAAGGAGGAGGAGGGGACAGATGAAATGTGTTTTATCTATTTTACCTACTTTGGCAATTAAGATTGTAATCTAGATGATTACCAGAGCTTGTAATGAGATTATACCCTCCATTAAAAAGAATGCTCCAGTGTTGCAGTGAAGAATGCTTTGGATCTGTTTAGTATGCTATCTGTCTTAGCAGAAAGCAGCAAAATGCATTAAACACACTAGGAGACGATCTTGTAGACATACACTCCCAGTCTAATTTTCAATAGGGTAAGCTGGCATCGGATTTGTAGTTCTCTTCTCATCAATACGTCTAAGCAGATCTACTTAGAAAATAGTTTCCATAATTCTCAATTGTTCCATAAGTCCCATTTGGAAATAACCCCTCACCCCCTTTTTTTGAAGAACGGAACTTTCCTGAAAATTTGGAGACTGCTATTTCATCACAAAGAAATCCAACAAAGACATTGTTATGAAAAAAATAGTTTACATTTCTGTCAATCTATTGGTTCTACAGGTCTCAGCTTGTAGAGTTGTAGCAAGAATTCTGTTTCTGCAGTATAAAGAGAGACTGAAAATCAAGTGTAAAAATACCTGGTTTATTCTGGGCTTTGTTGGTTTATAAAGGTTGCTGAAATGCTGCTAGAAGGCAAAGCTGTTTCTGTAACTGCTTCTTTCCCTTGCGTATCCATCAGTGGAGTTTTTAGTAAAAGTAAATAGCAATAGCATAGTGGATAGTACATAAAAATCATCTCAGAGGAGATGTGGAGTGAAATGGCTTTTCTGCCTGTACAGTGTGGGTAGAGCAGTGTCATCCCTTTCAAATCCAGGGACAAGCACAGGGCATGGAGTTCATCATATAGGTGCTTCTTTCTCCTGCTTCTCCCAAACCTGCCAGCCTTTACTCTCCTGCAGGTGCTGTTACCTTCCTAGGAAGTGTAGCACATGCAATGCTATGATGACCTTTCCCTGGTCCTACTGTACAGTTTATGCACTGTTAGGACAGGCACCAGGATCTTTATTTCAGTAGCAAAGCCAAGGAGGACTGATTTTTTTCAGCACTGAGGCCATCTGCAAGATGACTTCTGGAAAAGCTTGCTGTAGCTGTTTTAAGAAACTACTACCCTCCCTACAACATCTGCACCTTCTCTCAATAGCAAGAGAAAGCCTGACATACTCCAGCTGCTCCAGCTCATGGTCTCTTGTATGAGCTTAGCACACTGAAAAAGTGGGTTTGCATTAAACTGCTGGGTGTTGGGCAGCAGTGGCAGAGGTGCATGGGCACGTGTTCCCGTAGCACTGTACAAGGCAGTGACAAACAGCTGAGGAGCAAGAATATCCTAAACTGGGCAGCTGTTTAGGCAGAGAACGTGAGACAGAGCTGCAAGTGCGGTTGGTTACTGACCTCAAGACAGAGACACTTTTATTTAGGTTGAAAGCAGGCACTGACTTCAGGAACTAAATTTGGCCTGTTCGTGTAGGAAGGTGCACAGCCTCTCGATTCGGGGGCACCTTCTGCAGCCAGTGTTTCTGTGTGTCAGCGATTAGGGGCTGATTCTTCACCAGTGCGATCGCTGGTGATTTCTCTGCTGGTTTCACCTGGAATAACATCAGAATCAGCGCGAGAAAAAAGGATGTTTGCTTCCATGATGTTTTGTTTTGGTTCCTACATATTTAAAAAACTTAATGATTTTCTTCAAAAAATGGCTTGGTCTTTGTCTTACCAAGATCGATGAAATAAAATGAGTTGAAGGTGAGGAATAACTTTATTCATTAGATACTCCTTAGTTTCAGTAGAATTTTGAGGTTTTAGAAAATTTTCAAACCTAAGATCAAATTTGGTACCTGAAATAACTGGCCCAGCTATATCTGCTGTGCTCCAAGTCCTGTGAGGAGCAGGGAGTTGGACGCGATGATCCTTATGGGTCCCTTCCAACTTGAGATATTCTATGATTCTGCCTGACAAATTGTGACTGGTTATTAGTTGAACCTTGGGCATAAAACTGTTTTGGTGTCAGTGGAATGGAAAGTGGAAGATGTGAGGGAAAACCCGGGGAACTACAGGCCAGTAAATCAAACATCCACACTAGGCAAGATGATAGAAGCTATAATAAAGTGTAACATTAGCAGGCATGTGGGTAAATATGATATATTGGGGAAGACTCCCTGTGGCATTTACAGAGTTGTGCATCATAAATCTAACCTTTGAAGGAGTCAATAACCAAGTAGACAAGGGAGATTCAGGCGATATTTGAGTTTCTAGAAGGTCCTTGACAAGGTTTCTCATCAAAGACTTTAAAAGAAACTGAGCTGCAACAGGATAAAAGGAAAGGTCCTTGCATAGATGAAAGAGTGGTTAAAAGGCACAAGAAAAAAAGGTAGGATTAAGCTGTCAGTTTTGTCAGTGGTGGAAAGCCCCACTGGTGTCCCATAGACATTCATGGTGGGCATGCACAGTTCAGTATTTTCATAGTTGGTTTAAGAAAGTATGTAAATAGTAAGATGACAAGGTTTGTTCATGATACTAAACTATTAAAAGTTGTAAAATGAAGGCTCATTGTAAAGAACTTAGGTAAACTCTCATGATACTGGACAAGAAGGAATATAAAATAACACACATGAAGAAAAACTTATGAAGAACAGGCTATGGAGTAGACATTGCTCATCAGAAATGAGACCTTGGGTTTATAACCAAGAACTTGGGAGAAAAAACTCCAAGAACTCTATGAAAAAAACAACTCAATGTTCATTAGAAACCAAAGGTGTGTGTTACAAATTTTTAGGAGGAGAATAGAGAATAAAATATTCTATGTGGTGTATGCAGCCTCATGAGAACAAAGTGTGGTTTTGGTATTCCCGTCACTAAAATGATACTGGAAAGGGAGCAGAGACTGGACAATGGGGGTGATCAAAACTATAAGCGGCTTCTGTTTAAGAAGCACCTAAAAAGCCTAATGGTGGAAGAGGTTGTAGGACCCAAATGTTTATATAGTTTATGAAAGAAAGATGCACTGAGGATTATTACGTACAAAGATACTTCCATTGCTGAGCAAGTTCATGAACCGTAGACTGCTAGAGACTGAGCTATATAGAGCAAAATATAATTTACATGCTTGCTTGGTTCTTACACCCTTCACCTGGGCGGTTGGAAGTACAATATCGGATTAGATGGACCTTTAGTCTGACTTTACAAGAACACTCCTACTGACTTGATGCCTCCAGATGTGAAACTTAGATGGAGTTTAAGCTGGTTTTGGTTTGTTGCCTGAGGTCAATGAGGGATCAGGAGCAAAGCTGGGTGTGGAACATTAAAAATCCTTTCTTCACCTCTAAGCCTTGTAATTATTTCATTTTTAAATTATATTGCAGATCCAGGTTTGTAATCAGCCTTGAAGAGAAGCCAGAGTACATACTTTAGTTTGGTCTAGTGACACAATTTTAGGAAAAAACTTCTTTCTTTTTTTTTTTTTTATTTCCAATAAAATAATAAAGACAAAATTTCCAGCGGGTGTGACCTGCAATTTTCATAGAAAACTGAGATTCTTCTCGTATTGCAATCCTAAAAGTTCACAGTTTAAGACAGCTAGTGGTCAACCCCTCTCCCACTCCTCTGCTCCCTGAAGACAATGATGTATCAGTACACTTTCTGTAGAAATAAGGCACAGGGAAACAAAACGTCTGTTACTAGGTTATACAGAGATCCCATGGCAAAAAAATAATGACCGAAGGTCCTATGGCGTAATGTTGTGGATCAGGACCACCTCTTCGCTCCTAAAACACTCTACTGTCTCTGAAGAGCGTGAAGCCTTCTGTTTCCGCTCCATCTCTGCTAGGCTGGGGCTGAGACCCAGCAGCACAGAGCCTCAGATGCCTCAGCTTTGGTCTTTTCTCTGCCTTGCTATGGAAGCACCATGGAAGGACACCCCATGGTTGTCTTCTGAGCGTTCTCTATGGAACCTGGTGCAGGGAGGACAGTCAGGGAAGCAGTGCGATGAGGCAAGACTAAAGCAAGACTTGCAGTGCTATGCTTCTGAAGTGGCCTGGGGATGTTGTCCTGACTGGGATGCATTCCCTGAGGACCTGTCTCAGCCCTCTGAAACAGCCTAATTGCAGAGTACAACTGTGGCTCAAAGTCACCTTGGTCTCGGCTCTTGGGCTGCAGGTCCTGTGCTGTGGCTCTTGGAGAACTTCCCCTGGGGAAGGCTTTTTTTTCTGCCACTGATTTTAGTGAGACCTGGTTCAGGCCCTTTGTGAGCTCTTTTACACTGTATTGATTGTTGCTGCACCGCGGCAAGTGATTAAGAGGGAAGGGATAGTGCAGTAGCCATGAACTGCCCCAAGCAAAAGTAATTTTTCTCTCCTTTCTTTTTGCAGTAACTGTGAATTTCTTACTAAACCTGGGAATAAATCTGTCTAGATCAATTCTGTCTCACTGTCACCTGTGGCAATATGCTCCCTTTGTGTTGTTCCCATCAACTCAGGGGATATTGTTTATTGGAGATTTTTAATAGAGAAAGAATAAATGAATGTACATGATATGGGGGAAATCCATCAAACACATATGAATCTGTAAGGTCTTTTGTGGGGGGACACAAGTCTGCATTTCCATAAGTGATACTCCTCTACTCTGTTAGTATTTACTCACTAAAAATGTATGCAAAAGATTTATCCATCACGTGTCGACTTTTGGTTTTGTGACTTTGCCATTATGATAGTTTTTCTTTTAATTCTCCATACGTTGTTGTGGTCTGTGGTCTGATCTCTGCATATTCAACTCCTGCATTACTCTGCTGGCTTGATTTGAGTTACTTCTGAATTATACATTTGTAAATAAGAGAAGAATTAAGCCCTGGAAGTTTATTTTCAATTTATTAATTTCTGCTCTAGACGTTTCATCTGCAGGGCTTTACAGCATGCTGCTGTCTGTTTAGTTTCATGTTGGTGGGATTAGTCCTGTTAATCATTGCCCTGACTTCTTTTTTGAAGTGTAAGCTTTATTGTACTGCTTTTAAAGTTGTTATCAACTTGCAGATTGACATTCCCAATTTCAGGTACAAAGGTGACTGGAACTTGGTATGAAGGTTTTAAGAAACCTATTAAAAAAATAATTACCCTAAGCATGGTTGTAGTGTGTAGACATTGAGCAGATTCTCACTACCCTCTTAGCATCCAGCCTCCCAGGTCAATCTCCTTAGGATGTCTCTGTAGTTAATAGAGAACCTCCTTCAGGCAACAATTCAATGCTCTGGAGTTAGGCTTTTTCTCTGCATTGCCCTCTGAGGAACCCCTCCTTTCTGCCCAATCAAAAGGGAGACTTATGGAGGCTTTCCCCAGCTGAGAGTCGTGGGGTGGTTTTTTTTGAAGCATGAAGTCAGTTCCTGGAGAGGTGAACTCATGCTCACCTGTGTGATTGAATACCCAGCTCTGAGGAAGGATGCTCTTGAGCAAGGAGGGAATCCACACACACCTCAGCGGCCGCGGAGCTGCACCTTGCAGTTCTGCGCTTTGGCAGGATAATGGAGAAAGGAGCGATGCTCAGACATGATATCTACCAAGGGTACAGGTCACAGAGTAATCTTCCATCATTTCATTCTTCATCCTGATGCCTTGCAAATAGAGGCTGGCTTGAAGCTTGGAGCAGAGGTTCTTATAGACTCCCAGATTAATTCTGTGCTGTTTTTTATCATTTTTTGTGCTGTTATTCATTAAAGAATATCTTCTGTCTTTGAATTTTCTTTCATTTCTGAGGTAGATGGATATATACCCATGTTCTTACAGGCGAATAGCATATGAACTAGAGGGCCATAGCTCATCGCAGGGCTGGAGCAGATATTGGGCCACCTTTCTGAACTCTTCTAGTACAAAAGTAGCCCTGGGAAAAAATGGAAACTCTTTGTCTGCTTTCTCTGGACTATTCATTACTCTGTACTTTTCTCATGTCCCTCTCTGATTTACTCTCCTAAAGATAAGCAATCCCTGTCTTTATCAAATCTGTATTTTGTTATCCTCCTTCAATCCCTACAATTGCAGAATTCCCTTTTGAAGTGCTGTAACAAACGCTGCACACCCTGTTCCAGGAACGACTATGCAATTTGTTTATTATGCATCGTGTGTCTTGCACTACTCTTTATGCTGTTCCACATGCTTTCAATGTCTAGTCAACATTTTTTTTTTAATCTTCTTTTTTCTTTCCTGTAGCTGCATATAGAGCTGAAGTCTTCATTGGTCTGTCTTGAAAAAAAGGGATCTTTATTTCATTGAAACAAATAAGTTTGAAACTTTTGAGGTATATGACTAGTTGATTTTTTTTCATGCAATGTGCCTTATTTTATATGTAGGTCCATTGTTCCCTAGCACCCATATTGTCCCTGGTGTTTAAATGACATAGTGATGGGAACTTTCAGAATAGTAAAATGCTGACAGTTCTGCCTGAAGGCTAACGGATACTGTAGGGTCTCAATGCTATCCCATGTAGTAAAACTGACTTGTTTTGCTGACACAAGATGATGGCTACACACCCATGCTTTTTGGGCAGAGTTCTTTTTTCTGCAGCTTCCATGATAGATTACTGTGTGCCAGCTGTCAGAGTGTGGTGCTGAAAATTTCTCATTTCATCAGAGAAACAATGTCTGTCTCTGGGCTACTGATTCATAAAATGAGGAACCATTTGTATTTTACATAATGCAATGATACAATAGGTACTGAGAGAAATGTGGGTTGAATTGTTGAGAGCATCTGAAAAATGGCAATAATTTTATGGTTAAGATTTAAATGTCACTGGAAAAGTTCAGATTCTGACCTGTCTTGGAGTGTCCTGCCTTAAACTGTCTTTGAATAGCAAGCAGCTGATAGGAAGAATAATTTTGTTTAAAATGAAGGAACACAAATTTGAAAGGGTTCCAAAGAAAAGCGTGACTTTTGCTGGCTAAAAACCCTACTCAGCATTCAAAATGTGAAATGCCAGTTCTAATGACCAGAGCTATATCCCTTTTTGCAATAGAAATGATGGCTGCAGTTATGATGGGCCAAGTATAGGAGAGGAAGCCTGTAAGTGGAAGCACTGTCCTTATTACACCAACTGATATATTTGGGAAATCATATCTCAAATAAAATTCCAGGCACACAAACTCTTCCTCAGATCTCTTCTGTATTGAGTGGGTGGTTATTCCAAGATTGTTCTTAGTTTCAGAACATACTAAGTGCCAGTTGATTTCCTCTGGCAGTGAATTAGTTCAAGAAACATGAAAAGGGATTTTGTGTCCCAGACTATCTGTGTTGCATTTTGGTTCCCCAACTTAACTCCTCGTACAAAACTGGCTTAGCTAAACATTAAAGACAAACGTGTATCTTGGAATATACTTTGGAGCGGCTAAAATGACAAAAACTTTCAGAAACAACTAAGTCAGGATTACTGTGCACCTTTTTTGTTGAGATACTATTTTGTCCCTATTTCTAAATGTGCTAAACAGCCCCTAATCACTATTGCAGGTTATTTGTAATCTTACAATATTATTATAACATAAAAAGTAGAGGAGGTCAGAAGTTCTTCTCTGAGTCTTGCAATTTAACAGTTGATAAAAATGGTTTGTTTCCAATTATTTTACATGTACTGTTTACATGCTGTTGCCGTATCTGGTTTTTTTGTTTGTTTCTAGCTTTCCAGTCACTGAGAACTGATCTGATGCCTAAAAACCAACTTTCTCAATGCCAGGCTAGGAGTCAACTTGTACTGTCAAGATAGTAAAAAAATCTGTCTCTGCTTCGCATAGCCAGCTAGCACCATTGAACATGAGGCTGACAGAAGAAGTCATTCGTCGTTTAAATTTTTGGGTTATGGGAATTATCAAAAGCCAGATACTATAAAAAAAAAAAAAAGCTGACACTAACAAAGCCATTTCCATGGATTCTGCATTGGAGAGCTGCTGCTTAACTTGCATTACTGCCAGAAGACTGCATCCAAATCCGCGTGGATGGGGGAAAGGGATGATTGGTCAAGGGTTGCTCCTTCTTCCTTGAATCGTGTAGGTAAAGAAGGCAAATTAAACTGCTGGATGCCCGAGCTGCCCCATGAGGGAGATTTCCTCTCGTTCACTTGCACATGCTGTCGTACCAGCCTTGCTGCTCATGCCCAGGATCCGATATTGCTGTGCAGTGCTGAGTGCATCTCACTGAAACCAGACACTGTCCCTCTCCCTTTTGGTGCTATGAAGTGGCAAATGCAAACAGAGATTTCCTGTCCTTATAAGTGATCCTGAAGGCACTGATTCAATGAAGGGAAAAAGCTTGGCTTTCCCTAATTTTTGGGCTCGATGCTTTTATCTCTCAGCAATTGCTCTACTTGCTTCCTAATTCCTTTCTCCTCAAGGCTCAATGAGGCACAAAGGGAGGAAGTGTGGGAAGCCAATGCTGCTCTTGAAGTGAATTACATCTCTTTCATTTTGTTCTGTTATGTACAATTTGATCTTTCTGATCAGTGATATATCCTGAGGGACTTATACCATGCTCCATGTCCCACGATGGGAGAGGTTGCAGGCTTCAGGAGCCATGGCATACAGCACAGCCAAGGTCCCTCTGCTTCTGTGCTTACAAGCAAAGCAGATGAAGACATCTGCTTTGACTGACTGAAGAGAAAAGTGGTTGCATTCATGGGAATTGAGATTATTCCAACTGGTTGAATTTGGAGCCAGCACAAAATGACATTATAATTTTAATTTTATTTTTGCCTTTAGTTTGACATTTAGTACACGAGCAAAAATACCCTGGCTGTGGTTAATCATTCCAATTTAAGGAATGACTTTGGGGAAACCACATCTAAGAATCATTCACAAGATACAGAACAGGACAGAGTGAAATGCTATTTATCTGATGTGTGAGGAAAATCTAATTAAACCGTTTGCTCTATTAAAGTAAACAAATGCCTCCATAAAAATGTCTTTTGTTGGTATTCTGTAGTGCTTGTCAAGTTATTCTTACAGGGCTAATTGGGAATCCAAAGCAGCTTCCCCGTGTTACGTTATGAGCTGTTGTTGGCTGGTCCAGGGGTCAGGCATTAGTCTGACAAGAAGGAGACCGGCTCTGTTGCTGGCTTAGCCGCTGCCTTGCTATGAAAGCTGGGAACACTGATTTTACCTTGTTATGTTTATCCCTCTGCCTATCTTGTGCATTCAGACAGATTCCTCATTGGGGCAAGGACTTGGTTCCTGTTACGGTGCCTGGCACAAGAAAGTGTTTGATTGATGTTGGACATCTTAGGTTTTCCAGCCAGATAAAATTATGCATGGTGTAGACTTTATCTGGACCCTTAGAGAGGTACAAGGTTTCAGAGGAAAGCTTAAGAGAAAGCCATTAGCGCCTAAAAATTATGAGGAATGAAATGCATGCAGACAGATGTTCCGCAACATCAGGGTCAGGAACAGGAATGGTGTGGCTGTTGGGGGAAGGTGGCTGCTCCCCGCTGCGTGACGTGGAGCTTGCATGTACCAGCCAGCACTGCTGGGTTAGAGGAAGGGTGGGTTAAGGCTCCCTTAGGGCTTTCCCCGGGCTAATATTTTCACTGGACACACCAGCCAGTATCACACTTTTCAGGAGGCAGTGTTGGTTATTAGAGCCTTTGAGGGAAAGGGGCACACCAGATAAAATGAACCAAAACCCTGCAGCCAGTGGGTGCATTTTATCCCAGATTTACTGCTGGTCTTCAGCGGCCGTGCAAAGAAGGCTGGCTGAGCAGTTCTCCTCTGACACATAATTTGGAGAGCAAGGTAAAGGGCTTAGGAGAAAGCTGAATATTATGTGGACAATCACCCTGGCTCTGCAGCACCAAAAATACAATTTAAATAGAGTCATAGAGCTGATTTAGTGCAGAGTGGAACTCTTTATCGCTGCTGCACACAGTTAACAAGCAGTCTAGGACTTAAAGTGTGTGCAACTATTAATAAACAAATGACCCAGCTAACAAGCAGCGTGATCCAGTGCCACGCTGTGAGCTCCGTGGAGAGGTCTGGGGTTGGAGCTAATGGAGTAGACTCCTCTCCTCTTGTCGCCTTTCCTATAGCTGCTGAGATTAAGAAACACTTCAAACGGGAAAACTTAAAGCTCAGAGTGCCTTTTTAGCTGTACAAGGTGACAAGCCTACCTTCTACTGGCATTTTTAGCAACATTTTTAAGCATCCAATGCTGGTTGTTCTCACAAGGAGCGGGGACCATAAAATGCATATGGCGTAGCAAAATACAAGTTTTCTTTCTTTTGCGACCTCGTCACCATCTGCTGGGCTCTTCAGTTCCATCCCTGAGAGTGAAAGCAAGCTGACTACTGGAGGCTGTGGGTTATTTATGGTCCCATGGCCTGTTATCTGTATAGGTACTTATCTCTAGCAGTTGGTCTAAGGAAAGATACTATCTCAACTTACAGCCCCTGCCTCCCAAGTATTTACCTGACCTTTGTCACTGATACCCAGGCACCAAACCACCAGAACTTTAATCTTTATAATGCCTAAGTGAGATAGGAAGAGGTGTTTTGTCTGTGTTGAAGGAAAGAAGGTGTCACGTTCTCAGGGCTACATCACAGCCCCTGCCTAGAGTCACTAGGAGAAATCATAACACCCAAGGTGGGTGCACTGCTCTATTGCTCCCCACAGCTGCCTAACCCAGGTGATGTGACTGCTTCTCTGTCATTTTGGGAGTCTTCGGTGCACAACAGCTGGCCTGAACTGATTGAACTTCATAGGATTCATGATGCCTAATTTTAGGCCCTTCTGGTTGGTGGCCTGAACATGGCCCTAAATAACTGGCCAAGGTCATACAGGAAATCAGTCTTGTTTTCCAGCTTCCTGGACGGATTTCCTAAAAATTGCATCACTTCTGTTTTTCATTGCTGTTGAAATATTAGTTATGGGATCTCCGAAGGGGGGAGTTGTGTTTATTGCTTCTTTTTCCTTTTTCACCTTGTTCTTCTTTGTCTTTTCTTTTTCAGTGCTCAATTAACTGTTTAACCAAACTACAAACAAGTTCTTTCTATTCACAGGAGAAAAACCAGGTCTGAGATTTAAGTATAGAGAGGATTATTTTCTTAAGACTACAGATCATCAAAGGCAGATAACAAAAAAGCAGAATAATCTAGGTTCATCTCTAAATGTATTCTACCAAAATACAATGTTTACTTGGCATTGTGATGTAAAAGCCAAAAATATTGAAAAGCAACTATTTATCACTGGACAAACATAAAAGCTTGAAAGGTTAAAACCAGTCAATTAGCAATATGCAGACAGGTTCAAGGTACGCAAACTCTGCTTCATCATTTCATACATTTTCTTGTTTATGCAGCTCCACAGAGAGGAAATCATTGGCTTGGCACTCACTGATTTAAAAATCCTTTTTTGTCAAGCTGAGTTTTGCTGTAAGCAGAACCCAAAGTACAAAGTCTTAATGACTGAAAATCTGATCTAAATGCCAAAAACCCTTTTACTGTGTGCTTGAATTTACACCTGGAAAAATAGAGACTGTTATCTTGTAATTTTTAATTTCATCCCACAAGTCATAACCCAGTAAAGCTCCTGTGTCAATCCCAAAGGTCCAGCTCAAGCAGAGGACCTAGATACTGCATTGCTTGATACTACATCTGTTGAAATACAAGTTCAGTTTGGCTTTACCACAGAAGCAATATTTATTATGAGCCTTTTTTCTTTTTCTAGAATGCTCATACCCATGCACAGGTAGACCAAGAACTGTCATATTTCTGGCCAAACTGCCTGTAGATGAGTTTTGGGAAAAGGGCAACTATTTCAATGTCATTTTGGGTTAACAGTCTCTAGAATTGCTTGAACAGTTTCAGTTCATCCACTTCATGTCAGTAACAGCCTCTAACTATTTCTTCCCTGGGACCTGCCTTGCCTGAATGTTCAAGATAATCCGTGCCCCTTCAGTGATCCACTACTCAACACTTTGCCCCCTATCCTCCTTGGGTTCTCTTTACCCTCGCTGTTCAACGAGGCCCTCAGAGCTTTTTACTGTATATTGAAGGCATGCTGACCTATTCGTGTTCACCCTGAAGTCAATCCTTACCCAGCCAGAGCCACCTGAGCTGCCCATCCTCTATGTGGTACCGGTGAAGCTGCAGCAGGGACACCCAAGTTGTACTTCCCAGACCAGCAGCTGGTCCCTTCTCTAGGAAGCAAGTCTGGTCCCTGTTTCCACAGCTGGCTCTGAGGACAGGCAGGAGGCAGGATGCAGGTGGGAAGAAGTCAAGAGTAGGAGAGCTGAGATGAGCATGAGCTGACTCCTCATGTTTCTCCACCCACATGGATGTAGCAGAGAACATGCTGTGAGGAGAAGGGAACTCATTTTGTCGTAGTCTTACTTTCTGGACTTGGAGGCTTGCTCAATGGCCTCTAAGGGCTGACATAACAAAGTTTCAATGTAGTGGTTAGGAGGCCTGAACATGGCCACAGCCTTAATGTCAGGGTTTGGAGACAGTATGTTGGAAACTGTTGTGAGTTTGGCTGGTACCTAAAGATTGGACATTAAAGCCCAACAGCTGTAGTCAAGCTCAGATAAGGCAGAAAATTTATTTCACTTGTATGAAGCTCCAGAGATGTTTTGCAATAATCTGGATACAAATTACTCTTAAGCTGCATAGACACCTCTGTGCAAATGCAAGCCTCAAAATATGTGGCTGGGTTGTAGCTGGAGGGTTGGCTGGGGCTCAGCAGACAGGTTCAGTGTCCTGGCCTGCTGCAGAAACACCTTGGGTGCGTGGTGCAAGCCCAGATCCTCATAAAGATTAAGATGCTTAACTCTCACTGTGCTAATAGTTGGGAGCCCAGCATTTAAGAGCCTTTGAGCTCTTGGGCCTCATATCTGTCTGCCTGAGCATGTCAATAGTTGTATTTTGAGGAAACAATAGTTGTATTTTGCTCCCTGGGGAGGAGTGAGGGATGTGAGGACTAAAGCTAACCAGTGCGAAATGCCCTCATGGTGTCGCAGCAATGGTGGGGTGCATGCAAGCTATAAGATTAAACAAACAAACTAAAAAACACTATGTGGTGGGAGGCATAAACTAGTGGGCTAAAATGAATGTCATTGGCATGACACACTGTAAAGAAACTGCATTGATTTCTGCCCTGTTCTTATTTTTCTATATCGAGTTTATTCTCTAAATGAACTTGATGTTAATGCTCTTACAAAGGCAAAGCTCCACCTCAGTGGACATTTTGCATGCATAAAGACTCACCTGTCTTGTAATCGGTTGTGCTGTTCTTCTCGCTCTCATCCTAAACAAATGCATTCAGATTCTCAAAGCTCTTTACTCATGTAAACCCATCACGTAAGCCAATGAGAGTTTTACCTGAGTGAAAGAAGGTGGAAAATGCCTGTGTTCATTTTATGGTAGTGGTGGTGTTGTTCGAGGGAAGTGCTTAGCTTGGTTTGGTGCTGTGCACTGCTGAGTCAAAGAAAAGAGGTTCATGGAACATAAAATGTCACGGGGGCTCCCAGCCTCTAGCCAGATCCTGACAGGCAAAAGTAACCCTGAGATATCAAATAGTGTATTTTTTTCCAATGCAACTGAAATTCCTCATGAAGATTTTGCTAGGCTGGGGCAGGGACCTTCCCCTCTGTACTCTGTACAGTATTGTGCACAGAGGTGCTGGGACTGGGGACTCTTGGCAGTACTGGGCTACAAAGAATAGCCAGGCTAGGGTGACGAAGCATGTTAACTAGCTGAGTTTTAAGTCTATGTCAGGGCTTTTCAATCCTTTCATGCTAACTCAATTAAGCTAAGAGGTTGGAAAAGAAATCACCCTGTTTGTCCATCAAAGCAAAGGTCTGAATGAATTTCAGACCCAGCCGATTACAGTAGCATTGAAACTCACTTAAATGCCCTAGGAAAAATGTCTGCTTTGTTTTAGAGCATGTTTGGTTCCAAATGATGCATTCAGCCCCAAAG
Source organism: Fulmarus glacialis (assembly GCF_000690835.1). Classification (NCBI taxonomy): domain Eukaryota; kingdom Metazoa; phylum Chordata; class Aves; order Procellariiformes; family Procellariidae; genus Fulmarus; species Fulmarus glacialis. The sequence goes on along the minus strand of NW_009202724.1, from coordinate 3,509 downwards.
AGCCATTTCTGAAGATGCAAAGCTGTGGGTAGTAAAAAATTTGGCAGGTATCAGATCATTGTGTGAGCTAATAATTAAAGGAAAAAGCATATGCAGATTATGAAAAAGCACTGCTGCAGTAGCAGGTTTTTTTGGCAGGCTGTCAGGGATCATTCAGCATGTTTTTTGTGTATTTTTTATGCCCTAACACACACTTTGAACTTATGCAGTGCAGAGGGTCTTGCTGAAGATCACTGAATGTTACTATAAAAGAGAGGGAGTGGAGATCAATCGCTATGTGCCATTTCATATCGGTGAGGGGAGGCAGCTGGCCAAGGTGGATGTTTTTTGATCTACAGCCTGCTTTCTTTGGTACTTAAATATGGTTATGTATCAAACCATGCCAAGGCAGTTTCCTTGTCTTTTTTTTTTGCCAGACTTTCCCTTTTTAGACAATGAATTCATTTATGTTACCTCTGAGTGTCCTGAACCGGCAGGGAGTGAGTTGGGAGGCACAGATTTTTTGCTAAGTAGGCATATGGTGCTTTTAGCTTGTGGTTAAACATAGATGGTACAAGAAACACATGTTAATAATAAAGATGTTAAGTGGGTACCAATGGACTGGGCTGATTGCTAAGAACACATCTCGCAGTCATAAAACAGTTTAGAGCCTGAAGCACTTGGGCCAGAGCGCTAATTATTACACATTTTAGGTCTATTGTCTTGGCTCTGGGAAATGTATTATTTTTAGTGATTTTCATTACGTGCTGGATTTAAAAATAGACTGAATTACAGCCGGTCGTTGTTCTGCTGGGATGAATTATAGTTTGTTGAGGCAACTGCTTATTTTGTCTTGTCCCATGGCATTATGTGAAGCCAGACAATAAAAAAAGGAAATATGAGTGGCATTAACCTTTTGAAGTAGAAGGAAAAGGAGCCTTAATGAAATAGAGCAAATCAGGCAATTATATTGCAGCTCTTAGTTATCATATAAAAAAGGAAACTGTCCCCTATATCATTTAACCCTTTACCTCCTGCTGTGGAGGTATATGCAATAGAAACACAGATGTCTTTCTGCTAAGTAACTGATTGGTGCTTATTAACAGGGCTAGGAAGAGAGAACTTATTTAGAGACACACAAAGGAGCAGAGTTAAGTTAATGTCGGGTGTCTAATTTCTGCAGTTCTTCCTGTCTGATGATGCAGCCCTGAGTTATAAAAACTGACTTTTTCACAAATTTCCCTCCCCCTGCCCCGTTTTTTCCTTCTCTTCCTAAAGGAAGGTAGTAGCCTTGTTAATGGGGGTGGTACTGTCCTCTGTCCACAGTTATTTGATTTTGACTTCTTCAGTCTGGCTGGGTGGTATTTTAAAGACCCAAGTGTTTTTCAAGTATGTTAAGAATACAAGCTCCCAAATAGGTCCCACAGGCATTTAAAAAAACCCTCCCACTTCTTTTGCTGAGGGCATGATCAGATGAACTGCTCTGAAAAGTGCTGAGCCAAATGAAGCTATCTCCCTGCTGGGCCTTCCCACCCTGCTCTTTGTGAAGGTTGTCTCCGATTTGGTTTTGCAGGTTTAACCATTTGTCTGATTACTTCTCACCCACTTCAGTAAGGAATCTGAGTTAAAAGGCAAAACCACCCCCCTTTGACTTATTTTTTTTTAAATGAGGTTATTTTTTTTTTTAAGACTTTTTCTCTTGATTGGGATCATTTTACAGATCTGGGTTACTGAGTGAAGCTTGCAAAGTCCTAGGAATTACTGCTTGCCCACATCAAAGACACTCTTGATGGGTAGGAATACCTAAAGACCAGGGCAGGGGATCCTCTTTTTTTTGTTAAAGGACCCCCCTTAAACTGTTTTGCAATGTGAGAATTAGGAGGTTGTAAGTCAGAGTTTCTTATCTGTTTATGACTTAGTAAAACATCCCTTTGTGTTTGACAGCAATTAAATTCATACCCACTAAGCAAACTTTTTTTTTCACTGAAGCAAAAATCATTATCTTCCATCAGTCTCAATCCTCCCATACTCAGGCTAGATGCAATTTCTGTTGAACAGAGTGGATCCAGGTTGACTTACTGCCGCTGTGGTCTGGCTTGTGAGGCAAAACCAATCTTCAGGATGCTGTCCCCATAGTGTAGCTGTCCCTGAAGTGCCACAGCCCAGGACTGAACACTGCAACAAGGCTGTACGTCCCAAAGCACTTCCTTTTGCAACAGGTTCTCTTAATCATAGCTGTTCGTATTGTTGGTGTCAATAAACGATAAACGCTCTTCTTGTGGAGAGGATGGCGCTTGGTACAGAGGCGAAGTAACGTGCTCTTGTGAAGATGCTGAGAAAAAGGAGACAGGGTTTTCACTTCCAGCCTCCGGTCTGATAAATCTCCCACGTAAACTGCATTGAATGCAGCTTCTGTGGTCGAGGAATGAAAATCGAGCATGAATTTGAGCTGATAATCAGTGAGTTGATGTTCAATGAAGGAGAGTGCCTTGATTTAAGTTGTTGGCCTGGCATTTATTTTTAATAAGTGATTTTGCTTCGGTTGTCAGCTCTTCTGTTTGGCCTTGGGCCTCAGTTTCATGCCAGAAAAACAAGATGGTGATTATTTCCTTTGCCTGTCTTGTAAACTGGGGCAAGACCTGACTCTTCTGTTAACACAGCGCTTGGCAGGAGAGGCTGCTGATCTACACTGGGGCCATTTGGCGTTGCTGTGGTTCAACTGGAAATATGTAATTATGGTACTTTTAAAGGTGGATACCTGAATTAGGCCCCCTAAATCCCTGTTTAGATATCTTAGATAGATATAAGTTGTTTGGTTTCCTGAGCAGGTGAGTGCTCATCTGCAGTTCATACCACAAGAGCCCTCTTGACTCATCCAAGGTGAGTGGAGAAAGAGATAGTTTCATCTTCAGAGACTCTGCCTACAGCAAGCTCTTCCCATTGAAGAAGATTAGGCATCCACCCAAGACCTGTATCCGTGTGTGAATGCATGTTTGATGCATACTCCTTCTGGATTTGTTCCAATGCAAAGGTTTTCACAGAACAATTAAAATGCAAATGTAGATGCAAATTGTGAAAGACTCAAATGGCAAACTTAGCTGTGGAAGGATCATAATACGTGTCATATTTGGCATTTCTCTCCCTCTCTCTTCACTGTTTTTGTTTCACCAGGCTATAATTTCCCCACACAATGATGTTCTCAAAGTCTTATCAAAACACAAATGGCAGTCTTGTTTCAGAGTATTGGTTCCCCTCTCAAACAAACATTCCCTCTCTGGAGCACAATCCAGCAGGCAAATGTTTGCATCTGAGTGGCCCAGTGTAAGGGTGAAGGGATTACTTGGTAGTACCTCTCATACCTGGCTCCCATCGGGGCCAGGACGCTGTCTGGCCCCAGCCACTTCAGTACATGAGTGACAGTGTTCGAAAGATGACTTACCCTGCCTAGTTTAACTTTGATAGTTTACTGTAAATTAACATTTGTTATACAGTTAATTTTTTTATATATATATATGTATATATATATAAAA
>NW_009202723.1:33806-48349 GCF_000690835.1 Fulmarus glacialis | reverse complement strand
ATCACACCCATGGAGTCAGAAACAGGATCAGGACGGTGGGAAGGTTGAGCCCCCATCCTTGGCCTCAATATGGGGTGAAATAACCGAGCAACACGGTGGGGAAACGTGAGACAGAGGAAATCACGGCACCGGTGGCACGGAGCAGGGAACAAAGCAGCTCTTGAACCTCTCTCAGTCCCCGACCGTGGTGCCCCACGAGCCTGGCTGGGGTGAGAGTTACAGAGGGGACTTGAAATCCACACATTTAGCACAGAAACCCAGCACGGCATGCTCTGCATCCCCCCAGCCGGACCACGGCAGCTAGTTCCTACCTGGCTCCTCGATAACGTAGAGGATGGACTTGCCGCTGGAGTCCTCGTAGTACTGGAACCGCACCACACAGTCGTCCTCGTCCTTGTAGGTGCAGTTCACGGCGTCCTTGCCCCTGTCGCCTGCCAGAGCGAGGTGCTCAGACCCCCCCACGCCAGGGGATGCACACGCAGAGGGTAAGTGGACATATGCAGCCCCCTGCATTTCCACGCTTTAGGGCAGGGGTTCGGGTCTCCTTTCTTACCCAGTTCCTGCACCGTCTCGATCTCGTCGCGGCACATGCGGCTGCAGGACTGCTGCTTTTCCAGCATTCCCCGCTCAAACTTCTTGCATTCCACGCAATCCCTGAGGAAGAGGAGGGAGGTACTGTGAGCTCCTCCATGCTCTCCCTAGGGAAACGGTCACACTTTTTGGTCTCAGCCTGCGGAAATCGTCGCAATTCCAACCCAACCGGGCTGCAGCCGGTGAGAGCTCCTGCCAGCACCGCTGCTGGCTCCCCGATGGTGTACGGCCCGTCCCACCTCTCTGCCCTCTCTCACTTTTTGATGGTGCAGGCGTCCGGGCACGTGGGACACTTCTCGCAGGTGTCGCCGTAGGAGCCGGGCTGGGTGCAGTCGCATTTGCCGCAGACGCAGGAGCCGTGGCCGCTGCACACCAGCCCGTTGCTGGACATGCACGTGTCGGTGCGGGTGGTGCAGTTGCAGTAGTCACCGGTCCAGTCTGAGTCACACAGACAGTCCCCGCAGCTGCACTGCCCGTGGCCTGGGGACAACCCAGAGGGCATCAGGACCCTCAAGTGTCCCCTTGGATCTTGTTAGCAGTCACCCATACGGGATGCCCAGGTACCCAGAGTGGCAGCTCCACCTCCGTGGGCACGGCAAGGCAGACCAGCTGCCCAGGACAACCCCTTTTCACCATCCTTGGGGTGGGACACACGGCAGCTCACACCTTCATCATGTCCCCACCACTCCCCTTATTCCACCCAAACAAGAAGACGCTGCTGAATTTCAGGCTGAGCTGCCCCAGCTCTGGCAGGTTGGCAGCAGCAGCTGGAGATGCTCAGTCAGATCTGTCTCTGAGCTAGTCAAGCTTTGGCTTTGGCTTTTAATTTCAGATTGAGTCAGCACATCTGGTCAAACCCCCCAAATCAAGCCCCAGACCAGGCGGGGAAAGCCGACTGCTGGGAAAAGCCCCACAAGCTCCGCACGCTCGCCGAGACTGGTTTAATCAGACAGACAGGCGTGCTCAAATCCTGCCAAAGCCTGGAGCTATTTGGATTGCGGTTTGATTTCAGCTCAAAGACAAGACATGGTGAGTGGTGGAAATGCCGTGGAGCCGAAACACGCTGACCCGTCCCAAGCCCCGAGTGCGCCGGGGCACATCGGCAATGGCTCCCGGCGCGGGATCGGCTGGGCACCCTCCCCGCCACGGCCTCGGGGGCACCAGCATGAGAAATAAATGTGTAACCCTGTTAATGAGGAACTAGGACTGAGTCACAGGAAAATAGTGCCACGCTGGGTGACAAGGCATGGAAACAGTTGGGGAGGCTGGAGAGAAGTGGCTCAGTGGGACAGGATTGATGCTGGCAGGGTCAGACAGATCGGGTTAATTAACAGCTTGCCCAGTCTGGGGGCAATGCTTCATCGTCACCCTTCACCCGCCGGATCCGGCAGCCGTTGTGCAAACAGGTAGTGGGAGCAGGGACAGGCGCCCGGCTCCCCGAGGGCACCGACTGTTCAGGGTGGGGGAAAACCCCAGCGTTTCCACCTCCGTTATCAGCCGGCTGTTAAGATAAAGGATCAATCCCAGCAGCACAGAGGCAGCCGTGAGCCATGAAGTTGAGCTGGGGGGCAGGTGGGGTCCGAAAAACTCGATTTGGGGACAGTGGGGAGCAAGAACTGAGTGTCATCTGGCCAGCAGGTTTCATCTCACCCAGGCTGGGCTCCAGCAGAGTGGGATCAGCTTTGGCCACCGATATTTTCCTGGGGATTTTTGAGCTTGCAGCAGTAAAGCGATGGCTTTTTTGGCAGTTAGCAGCCACCTCGCCTGGCCTCATGGAGGGAGGCTGGGGATAGGAAAGGGGTTGGCTACCCCTCTCTCGTTCCCCGCCTTGAATCACTTTTGGGGTGCTCTGCTCCTGGAGGGGATGTGCCACAGCTTCATGCCCCAGTCCTGGGCGCTGCCTCTCACATCCCCTGAAAAACCAGGAGATGGGGCAGAGCGCTGGGGTTCTCTCAGACCTCCAGCACTTACTGGAGACATGGGTGGGATAAACCCTAGATGGGGGTTCCCGACGGGCAAGAGGCCCTGGCCTCTCCTCCATCAGGACATGTGAAACCGCTCCTGGGACCCGGGACGGGTGTTTTGCAGAGAGGGGCTCCTTCCCCGGTCCCTGGCGTGGGAGGAGCACCCGAGGACCTGGCCCTCTCTCCCCAGTACTGAGAGCAGCAGCAGCCGGGGCTGGAGTCTGGTAGCACATGGAAGAGATGAATATTCAGGAGGGCCATTGCTGTAAGACCAGTGAGGGGGGAAAGATTTGCTTCCCCACCTCTTTTGCCAACAGGGAGTCTTCAAGAGCTGGGTGGAGGATAAAACTTGCCTCTCCCCACCCCTCTCCTCCACCCTGGGGTTTCCTCCTGCAGAACAATACTTCTGATGTGTGAGGGGCTGTGATTTGAGCAAGGTTTGGCCAGTCCCTGCCTTGCATACCCCAGAGCTGCTTCCCTGGGTGCCCACCCCAATGGGACTCCTGAGTCTAAGCAGGGACTGAGGTCTGCTTTTAACCCTCAGAGCCCATCACCCTGCCATGGCTTTTGGGCACAGAAGGTGATACAAGCTGCCAAAAAGGGAGTAATTCCCCCCAGCATTGCTTCAGACCTACGGCTGGGCCCAAGAGCGTGCCACGGCTGAGCAAGCCAGAGGTGGGGACAATGCATGGGACAAGCCCCAAAATAGTTGGTGTCTCCCTCATCCATGAGTTTGGTGTAAACGCCCTAAGCTGCCTCCCCTCCAAGCCCAGCACTCACCCGAGCACATCTGGCCCTTGAAGCGGACGCAGGAGAAGTCGTCGCACTCACAATACTTGCCCGTCACCTTCCCGAAGTCGCTGCTGTGGCACACGCACTGCCCGCAGATGCACTCGCCGCGCTGGCTGCAGAGGGGCTGGCCCGGCTGGGGGCTGCAGTTGTCCTGCTGCGAGGGGCTGTACTCCTCCTCCGAGCACTCGCAGTGCGAGCCCAGGCGCCCGGGGTTGCAGCGGCACACGCCGCACTCCAGCGTGCCGTTGCCTTGGCTGCAAGACGAGCTGTTGGCCTCGGCTTGGCCCTCGCAGGAGCAGTCACAGTTGAAGTTCACCACCACTGTCAGGGTGTCCTTGAAGCCCACGGGTTTGATGGTGAAGGATTTCTGCTGCTCCCGTGGGCAACCCCGTACCTTGGCCTCGATGCTGAAGCTCACCTGGAGGGCAGGAGGACACATCTGGGTGTCAGTACCCCTGGCACAGTATCAGGGTACCCGCTCCAGGCTGGGCTCAGCTCCTCATCCATGCCCAAGCTTAAGCAGCCCAGAAATGGGACCCACCAGGTCTCTCTGGGCTTTTCAAAGCTGTCCCAGCATGGTTTGGGTCAGGGCACCTGCCTGCCACAGTAACCAGGCTAAATCAGTCAAAAAGTCCGTGCACTATGGCCAGCAGCCTGGGCTGAGCTAGAGGACCACAGAGTTTGCATCCAGCAGACTCATAAAAGCATTTTCCTCCTTGCACCAACCCAGCTGGACCCCTCTCTCCACTGCAAAGAGCTTACGGCGTGCCCTGCAAGGGTCTGCGTCACCCAGGAGGTGGTGGGGCAAGCAGACGGTGCTGGTGGAGAGCACCAGACGAGCTGGCAGCGCTGCTCCATAGAGGGGGAGAAAAACCAGGCACATGAACAGGATCCTCACCGTGTCCCCGATCTTGAGCCCCATGCAAGACTTGAGCCCGGGGATGACCTCGTCGTTGAGGCAGGTGGCATTGAAGGCCAGGGACAGCTCTTCGGGGAGGTCACGTACCTCCAGCTCCACCTTGGAGCGGATTTTCTGGGGGAGGAGAGAGGAACGATGAAGAAGACAGCACAGGCTGGGCAGGGCTCTGTCCCAGGGAGGGGTCTCCCCGAGCACCGCGGCGATGCTCCCAGCACTTGGGAAAGGAGCCAAGTGCCCCGAGTCTCTCAGGACTCTGCTACGTCATTCCCCACAGGGAAATGCCTTCGAGGATGGGAAGGGGTTGGCAGCGAACGTGGTGACCTCCCTTCCCCGGGGTCCCCACATGCGTGAGTGGAGGCAGATGCTCACAGCTGGTCCAGGGAGGATGCTCGGAGCTGGGGGAGCTGCCAAATCTGTGTGGGCTGCTTGCAGTGTGAAGCAGTGGCTATTTTGGGAGGGAGAGAGCTGTTGTGGGGCCATTACACTGCATACTCACCCCGTACGAGTCCACTATGAGCTGCAGGACATTGCTGGAGTCTCTGGACAAGGTGCCCACAGTTGTGCCTGGGATCAGCTCACTGTAGTTCTGGAGAAATATCATAAGCATGGTCTGCTTGCGAGGGGTAAACGTGCCACAGCTGAGCCAAACTGTGTCTGGGCACATGGGAGCTTCCCAAGGAGCTTTGATAGGACAGAAGGCCACTGGGTTATATCTGGCCACCCATGGCCAGCTGCAAAGGGTGCTCCTCGGGACCCACCAGCCCCCCAGCTGGCTTTGCACAGCAGCTGTTACCTGGTAGAGGCCCACGACTGTATCCGTCACAGCAAAGATCAAGTTGATGTTCTTCTGCGAGAGTTTCTCGGTCATCAGGCCCAGAGAGGGATAGTCCTGGGGAAGGAGAGAGGCTATACCCTGGGAACATGTACCCCCAACCGCCCTGGTCCCCCCATGCTCTCCAACCAGGGCTGGACCACCTATCCCATCCCATGGGGACCCTCAACAGGAGCTCCAGGCTCCCCAACCCCACGTGTGGGTCAGGGTTTACCAGCGTGGTGGAGGCCGAGTAGAAATTATCCTTGTCAATGTGGCACTGGGCGTCGTTGGGCTGCACGATGCCAGCCAGCCTGCCATCCAGTGCGATGTGGGTCTTGGCGTCCGTGGTGAAGACGAGCAGGTGGGAAGCGTCGTTCCTCCAGCCTATTTTCTCCTACCGTGAAAGGCAGCTCCCAGTCGTGTGGCAGCGTGTGCCGAGGGCAGCCCTACGTGCCAGCACCCCGCTGCTGCCTTCGCTGCCACCCCGGGTCACGGCTTGGCCGTAGGGACCAACCTGCCACTGCAGAAGGAACCGAGGGCAATCCGTCCCCCAGGGGAGTGCTGTGTGTGTGGGGGGGTGGGCTGTGGAACCTGGCAGGTGGGCATGGGCTGCTTGTACAGGTGAAAGACAGGTTTTAATTTGCTAGAGTGTTAATCAAGGTGCTTAATGGCTGAGGGATGCAACCCCTCCCATCTCCAGCAAAAGCAAGGTGCAGGCACAGGAGAAGATGTCCCTTCTGGGCTGGTTACTGCAGGGCTGACATGGGATCATCATCAGTCCCCAAACACCTGCTCTGCTCCTCTCTCCTCCCAGGACCACACAAGGGTCCTGCTCTTCCCTTGCCTTGGCTACTGGCCTAGAAATGTCCTTGTTGAACATTCACCCTGTCCAGGTCTCAGCCCTACAGCAGCTCCACAGAGCTTATGGCTTTGTCCTGGAGGGGTTGGGTGGTCCCTGCCAACCCACCAGGCCCAACCTGATGACCCTCTCCCAGTCCCAGCCAGGCTTTCTTGTCCCTTACGTCGCACACGGTGGCCTGGATGATGGCATCGAAGCCGCCCTCGGGTGCATCACGGTTCCGTGAGACACTCTGCTTCTGCACCTCCTCGTTGAAGCGAGTCACCTCGTCCGTGAGCGACAGGACATGTTTGTAGCCAAACATGGGCAGGCAGGTTTCCCCGATCCTGCAGGAGGAGAGCAGTCAGGGCATGAGGCTCACAGGGCTCTTCCAGCTCCCATCCCGCCCTGCAGCCATCCCACATCCCATGGTCCTGTTTGGGATGTGCTGGAGGGACCCAACCACCCCAAGAGCCCAAGGACACAGCCGGAGGCTGGTGAAGGACCTTTTAAAAATCAATCACATGTTCTAGTGATGCTGGGCTCAGGTCAGCTCCCAGCCTCTGTCCTGCTGGGATTTTTAGCAGTCACTTTCTTTGAGCCTCAACATCTCTCCTGAAAAATGGTGGAAAATTGTTTCCTTAAGAGCTTTTCAGTGACAATGATACTTCAAAGTTTAGACCTGCTCCTCCTCCCTGTGCCAGCAGAATCATAGAACCATTAAGGTTGGAAAAGACCTCTAAGATCATCAAGTCCAACCATCAACCCAACACCACCATGCCCACTAAACCATGGCCCTAAGCGCCTCATCTACACGTCTTTTAAATACTTCCAGGGATGGGGACTCCACCACTTCCCCGGGCAGCCTGTTCCAAGGCCTGACCACTCTTTCAGGAAAGAAGTTTTTCCTAATGTCCAGTCTAAACCTCCCTTGGCGCAACTTGAGGCCATTTCCTCTCGTCCTATCGCTGGTTACTTGGGAGAAGAGACCAACCCCCACCTGGCTACAACCTCCTTTCAGGTAGTTGTAGAGCGCGATGAGGTCTCCCCTCAGCCTCCTCTTCTCCAGGCTAAACAGCCCCAGTTCCCTCAGCCGCTCCTCATCAGACTTGTGCTCCAGGCCCTTCACCAGCTTCGTTGCCCTTCTCTGGGCATGCACATGCAGTGCAGCAAAGCTTAAACCCTGCCCAAAACCAGGCACCCAACTCCCTGCTGAAATCCATTGCTATGGATTTCCAGCCCCGTTCCATTAACTTCTGGCCCTTAAAGGACTCCTTCAGCCTGGGACTTACTCATAGCAAGGGTTTGTGATGGCTTGCGGAGGAGAGATATACATGTAGGGGGAAATGGGCTTGTCCACAAAGGCCCCAAAGCCGATGCGTAGGTTGCTGGTGAGCTTGCGCATCTCGCTGGCCAGCTTGGTGCCCAGGTTCTGGATGTTCCTCAGATCGTCCTTCATGGAGTTGGACAAGTCCATCAGGTAGTAGATGTCCACGGGGTAGTCTTCCACTTGACGCACTTGGACACGAAAGATCCGGGAGTCATCTGTAATGTGACAGGGCAGCAGAATGAGAGAGATTCTCTGCCAGGAGGAGCAAAGGGGTCTTATCACAGGACTAGGGAGAAAGTCAACCTACGGGATCACTAGGAACCCAAGGAGATGGTTTAAAGCTGCTGGGAGGAGAACATTACAGTTAAACAGACATAGAGGGGCAAAGCCCTTAGGGCAGGGTGCTTGCACGGGAGATATCCTGTGCACCCCTTGGAGATGGCAAATGTGGCTTATGGCTCCTGTTCTCCAAACTTCTCACTACCAGGACAGGAGCAGATCCTCCTGCTCAGAGCTGACCCCCCAAGCTGTCCTGCATGAACAATATGACCAACACATGCTGGATGGAGTGAGTGAACCACCCAGCGTGTGGGCAGCAGGTCTTACGGGGATTACCAGGGGGCTGCGTGGCTGCTTCGGGCTTCTCTGAGCTCCCAAGGACTCTGAGCACCTCCCAGGGCCTCCCCCAACCCTGTTCCTTCCCTCTCCTCTTGGCTCCTCCCAGCCCCTTCTGGGAAATTTTTGGTGAAATGTTTTCCATTGAAACAAAAACCTCCTTAGACAGAACCTTCTGGGGAACAGGCCAGTTTCGATGACTTTTGCACTTTGGGGGGAAAAAAACCAAAAGTGCTGAAAACACTTAGGGTTGACCTTTTCTTTCTGCTTTTTAAAGGAGACAAAGGTTCTTTCTTGCTGTTCTTTGAAACGGCTTCTTTGAAATGTAAGCTGGGGCACAGCTGCAGCCTTCTCCGAACACCTCAAATGTTGAGGAAAAAAGCTTTAATTGAGCTTAAATTGTTGTTTTCATATTTCCTTCTAAATCTGCATGTCACATTCTGACTTTTAGGATGGAGAAAGTTTCAAAATCTACGAGAGCCCAAAGAGCTCCATCCCCCCTCCAGCTGCGTTGCTGGAGCACCGCCACGTAGTCAGGGGTCCCAACTTTGTGCTCTGAGAGCATCTGTTTCTCCTTGAGCTAAAACCATGAGGACTCTGAGCTTGTGGGACATGGGCTGTGACCTGCCCTACTTATATCCTTCAGCATTTGGTCTTGATTCATGAGTCAAGGCAGATGACTCGTGCCAAGCCTTCTTGGTTGGGCAGAAATGGTATCAAGCTGGGGTTTTCTTCTACTGCTTCCAGGGAACAGGGACTTACGGCACTGCACACTGCCTCTCTTCCTCTCCAGAGCAGCTCACCTACCTGCCTCCTGCCAAATATTTTCAGACCTAAATAGAGCAAGGGCCACTTAGCAGCTACATGTCCCCATTGCATGAGGACACTTCAGAGTGCTGTCATTCAGATGGGTCAGGACTCCTCTTGGCCAGGCCCAGGGATGTGCACAGCATGCCATGTGCTATCACCCACCGATATCTGGCCTCAGGGCTTTAATGAGTACAAGGAACCAGAATTGTTCCTGATGAGACTGGAAGATTCATCCATGAGTGGATGGCCAGGGGTGGGCTATATGTGGGGCAGCGCACGGTGATGGCACCACTCGCTCCACGTTCCCCAAACCAGTTTTGTGACCTTGGGCGAGTGACGCCCGTTAGTTTTGCCTCCTGCTTGGCATCACTTGAAACTCCTCAATGCTGGCAAACAACCATAACAGTTAATTGGCTCCAGCCTGCCTGGCTGAAACGAGCCTGGGAAATTACAGAGACCTGTTGGCAGTCCAACCCTGCCAGCTGCTCTACGGCTTGTTAGACATGAGCTGACTTCCACCAAAGCATTCAGAGTGCAGCAGCAGTGGCTAAGGTCTAAATGGCTTTATAAAATAAGCCTGTGCGTTGTTGAAGTCGCATCCCGTCCTGCCCCTTGGGATACCACAGGATTGAGCCAAGAGACTGAACAGCAGAAATCTGCTTGCAGATAGCCTGTCTGCCCATTAGGGATGTTCCCGGAGGATTCGGTGCAGCCTGGCCTTGCCCCCAGTGGACACGAGACAGCCTTGGCCAGCGAGGCAGAGTGATGGCTCTCTCATCGCTTGAGCCCTTTGGGTTATTCCCACTGCATCTCCCCTTCCCACAGCAGTTTGGGGGCTCTTACCTGGCCGCAGGTTCAGCTGTATTTTCTGGGGGATCATCTGGGTGGTGGTGGAGCTCCCCGAGCCCTTGGTGCTGAGGGGTCGGTCCTCCAGGATGGTTACGGTGCTGGTGGGGAACTCGATGTACTCCTGCCCGCATCCGTTTTGCAGGAGGTTGGCGTGCAGGTCGCAGCGAGGGGATGACTGCGCCAAGACCTGCGGGAGAGGGATGTCATCAGCAGCCAGATCCCCCAGGAACCCCCGGAGTTATGCCGAGAGGAAGAGAGAGGGCCCCCTTTTCCCCGGAGAGCCCCTGCTTTATCACACCTAATGCAAGACCAGGATAAGAGGCTATTTGGGGGACACGGTCTCTGCTCGAGGGAGGTCACAGACAGAGGGGATCCAAGATCAGCAAGTCCCACAGGGGCTCACAGCAGGTTTGGGTCTGCTGTGCTCCACGGGGGAGCTCAGCAACTCCTGCCAAGGAGCAATGGATAATTTATCCCTGCCAAACTCCCTCCTGACTCCTGCCAGCTGGAGACTCAGGTTTGGTTTGTTTTTTGGCAAAGCTAAAAGGAAAGCCCGTCTACTCGGGATGGCTAGAAGAGGGTGAGGTGGGATGTGAACATGGCAGGCTGGGGGTGAGGGGTAGAGTCTAGGACTTTTTTTATTATTTTCTAAAGTTTGGCAAAAGATGAGCCCCCTTTCCCCTCAATTTTCTTGACACGTGCCCTTAGAAATCCCACCACGAACAAGGAACAGCCCTGCTGCGGGTGAGCCCATCGCATGAAGCGGCACTCGGTTCCTGTCCGAGAATGGTTCAGGCTTATCTCCAGCTCTCCAGCTTCCTGCCGGATGGAGCCGGCCGGGGGAAAGAACCAAAAAAGGAGTGAAAGAGCAAAAAGGCTGCGGGAGAAGCCGTCAAGTGCTTGTCAGGGGGAGGAAGCACAAAGTGTGGAGTCACGGTGGGGCTCCAGCCCCGTCCCTCCTTTCCTAGAAAGCTCCCGGCTCCTCGCCCTTATCACGGCGCATTCAGAAGGGCTCCCGTCCCTTCGGTTTCTCATGAAGACAAATATGGGAAGAATTTCTTTCCCAGCCCAACACTGCCAGGATCTGCTGTCGCCAGGCAGCAGCCACCCTCCCCTCCGAGGGGTTTCTCCATCTCCCTCCTACAGCCCAAATCTTTCTACATACAAAGTCCTGCAGCAGACCGGCACAGCCTTTCCCTGCAGCAAAGGAGGGTGGCACAAGTCCCGGTGCGGCTGGTTGCGCTCCCTCCCCGTTGCTGGGAAGCTGGACCCCAACACTGCAGCCTCCCAGCACTGCAGAGGTTCCCCATCCAGGATATCGGCTCCCCCAGGTTCAGGCTGGCTGAACCCAGGAATGAATTTGTGCGTTTTAAGCAAACAAGTGGAAAAGCACAAACTGGCTGGCCTACAGCCCTCTGGAAACAGTGGCCAAGCGATAGCCAGAAAACACATCAGCAGGCGTGTTCCTCCCCCACGGCCTCCCGCTCCCACCCTCACCGCCTGGACAGCAGGCTGTCGGTGAAGAAGACAAGTCATCCCTCTGAATTAGCTCCCTCGCATCCACCCACCCCGCAGGCTTGCCCCACGGGGCTCCCCGCTGTGGGAAGAGGTGCCTGGTTTTATCCAGATCCCATCAATCATCACCTACATTCCTGTCCCAGGCGGGGAAATCACTGGAAAGATATGCAGGTGAAAAGCAGGCTGGGCAGACAGGTTTTTAACTGTGGCACTGGGTGATACCTGGAAATCCAGAGGGACTCCCAGGCCCTCAAAGGACATGTAGCACCTTCTGGGATTAACAGCATCATTCCTACTGTGAGATTTCCATGGAGAAGCTATTTAACCCCAGGGCTGCATCCTTCCCCTTTCCCTGGAGCCCTCAACATCATGATTGACTCAGGACTCTCAGGAGCCTCCCCAGCAACAAAATTACTGCAGAAGGCAAAGGAAAAAGTTACTGTGCCATCGATGGGGCATTTGGCCACGAGGCTCTTGCAGCCCCCAGACCCCAGTCTATTTCCCCCGCCCCCGTAGACTTGCAGACTCAGCGACTTGGACACAGCCCCAGGTAGGAGCGACCCGGTGGCAGCCCAGGCTTGCTGGTGACAAACTCACAGCACAGGGACATCATCCACTGGGACACACCCTGCAAACCCTGCTTTCCCATCAGCATGGCCCTGACAGCATCGGCTCCCCATCACAGAGATGCTGCGGGGTGCGTGTACGTGTTCCCACCTCCTCTATCACACGCCATCCCGCAGCCCTTGGCTGAGATGCTCCCCAGCTCCACCTCCCCTCTGACCACCTCTGTCCCGCTGCAGGGAAGGAGGTTTCAGCTCAGCATCTGCTCAAGCTCCCTCCAGGATGGGAAACCGGATGATTTTATCCCCCGATTGCTGCCTCCAAACCCTCTAAGCGAGGGCAGGGTCAGGCAGGGTGCTGGCAGAGCCAGCTCCATCCCCGAGCTCCCTCTCTGCTGGGTGGGGAGGCTGCGAGAAGTCACACATCCCCAGGGCATCTCCGTTTTCATCTCGAAGGCAACCACACACAGCATCAGCTTCTCTGCAGGAGAGCTCCTGGGAAGACCCAAAGCACAGATGCCTCCACAGATTAAGCTAAAACTTTCCAGCAGCTTCTCTAAATCAAACCCTGGTCTAGCCTTGCCTCCACCTTTCCTCCAAGGGAACCAGAGCAGGTGACATTTTGGGTGGGTGAGACCCTGGGAGATCTGCTGCAATAATCTCCAAAGTGATTTGAGAGCCATGTCTCAGTGTTAAGGCTTGGCTGACTTTTTCCAAAAGGAAAAGTGAGTGGATGGGCATGTCTATTTGTTGGTAAGAGCGGTCAAGGTCTCTGAAAAATAAATAAAACTCAATCCTCCTCTGCATCAGCATTTGGTGGGGTCAGTGATCACAAGAAACCGCAATGAAATCCTTCTCCTGTCCAAAGCCAGGATGGAGCAGGAGTAACTGATAACCCCTGGCTCCTTGGGAAGGCAGCAGGGGTGGGAAAGGGCTGCAGTGGGAGCAGAAGGAGCGCAAATAAGGGCACTGTCCCTTTAAAAAAAGGGGGGGGCAGTATCAGAGACCTCCCCCACCCCAGGGAAATTAAACAAACCCACAGAAAAAAACCTCATTTGCTAAATTAAGACAATGTGGTCCAGATGTTGGAGGCAGAGTTGCTGAGCAGAGTTTGCACAGCCTGGCTCTCCGGGGGCTGGTTGCTGGCAGCGGGACGGCTCCCTCGCTGCTTGTCACGTCTGTCCATGAGCACAGCCCTGAGCAGCACTGGAAATATTGCCTTTTTTGGAAACCTTTGCTGATGTGGAGAAAAAAAAACCCAACCCCATCACAGCCCCCGCTGCAGCGTCAAGACACCAGCCCGGCCCAGGAAGGCGGCTGGGAAGGAGCGAGCCCAGCCCAGCCGGATTGTTCCCCCTCCGGAGAGGGGAGCGAGGCCCCTTATCACGCTGCAAAATTCAGCCACTCCTTGAAGAAGATAAGAATAATCTGTGATTATTCACACCGCACACCGAGATCCTGGCGGTATCTGATGGGGACAGCAGGCGGAGGCATCCCCTCCGGATACGCACTGACCCCAAAGCATCAGGCCATGCAGGCACGATCCAACAGCGTTTTCCAGCTTGGATTACTTTTTCCCAGGTCTTTTCCCAGTCCCAGTGGGCACCACGGGCACAACCGCAGGGTTTCACCAATGGAGAAGCAGAAAGCAAGAAAAGCCTTGCCAGAGGGGGAACTGCTCCCGGCTGTGAAGCCCTGAAGGAGGTTTCATCACTTCTCCCCATCCCAGCCTCACCTCCCCTTGTCTCTGCCCTGGGGCTGCTCTCCCATCACGTTGGGAAAGTCCTTCTTCTTACGGCCCCACGGACTAACCCCCAGGGCAGCAGTTTTGGAGGGGAGCCTGGCAGATCTTAGAGGCTCTCACCCACCCAAACAGGGTGATTTTAAAGCCATAGCTCAGCTCTCGCATCCTTTTTAGCTCAGTAACCAAAACCAGGCACCTTGTCTTCCTTCCCCCCTCTTTCCAATGAAAAAAAGGTTTTTCAACCCAAACCTTAACTTCTAATCAGTATTTTTTCTTCCTCCCACCAGGCCCCCTTCCCTTTCCAGCCCTTCCAGCAATTAAACTCCTTTAGCCAGAGCTTTACAATGGGTTTTGAAGAATCAAACCAAAAGTAAACTAGGTTTTCAAATGTACATTTTTTGAGAGACAAAGTGAATTCCCAGTGGAAACATCAACATTTCCCAGCCAGCTCAATGTAGCTCCCGCCGACGCACCCAGATAAGGGGCAGATTTTTGGAGCATGGCAGGAACGGGCAGCCCGAGCCCCGTGATGTGCATCTCGAGCTGTGGTCAGAGCCAGATGCCACCGAGGAATGTGTTTAGACACGGTGGGAACAGATGGAGACCAAGCTTGTGGCTGTAACACAGGGACCAGCACCCGTCCCACAGCCCACAGGCTTGTCCCTTCCTACACGTCCCCTGTCCTGCTCGGGGACGTGCTTCAGCCCAACTCAGCCGCCCCCCAGCTCTTACCTCTGCAGAGCACCAGGCGCAGAGGGGGCTCACGGCCAGGCACTGCTTGCAGGAGTTCACCCCGCGGGTGGTGCAGATGTTACCCCCTGAAATAGCAACACAGAGAGCGGTTACAACCTGCAGAGCCCAAAATCCACATGTGTGCTGAAGTCTTAGTGCTCAGCCAACAGCTTCATGAGCAGACACAGCCCCCATCCTCCCCAGGGCTCTGCTCTAACCTCTTATCCCAGCACCAAACCCCAGGTGCTGCCTCCTTGCCCCTTTTATAACCACCTCCCCAGCTTGGTACCAGCTGGGCTTCATCCTGCCCAGGACTGAGCATCATTTCCCACCTGCCAGCTCCTTAAAGGGTCCCCCCATCCCTGCAATGTCACACATGTGTTGGAGTGAAGCCTCCACAGCTGGCGGGGGGGCACATGTCCCCTTGTGCCTCCCTGCAGACGTGTTGGGGCAGCAGGGAGGGC
>NW_009202723.1:33218-33651 GCF_000690835.1 Fulmarus glacialis | reverse complement strand
GGGGCGCAGCGTGGTACCCCCAGCCCTGCCAGCGGCCGGGGAACTGCCGCCCCTTCCCACCGTCCCTGACCCAGGGTGGTCGGTGCCTTCTTGTGCAGACGCTAAACTCAGCAGCTGGTCTTGGCTCGGGTTCAAACCCAGGGAAAGGAGGGGAGGGAAAGGGCATGAGTCCAGAAACGTGCTGGCGGCGGTTTGTGCTGATGCCCTGGGCAAAGTTTGGACTCTGTCAGTGGAAGTGGCAGTGGGGACTTTGGAAGAGGCACGCTGGCACCAGTCGTGAGGGTCAGAGGCCAGCTGATCCCTGTGGGGGATTAAAGGGCCCCAAAATGCCCACAGGGACCCCGGGGCAGCACCAGCACCTGCTGGGGCAGGAGGAGCTCCTACAGCAGAGGCAGGGGCGTGGCACGCTGCGGGTGCCCCCCCCAACGCGCCA
>NW_009202723.1:24976-33052 GCF_000690835.1 Fulmarus glacialis | reverse complement strand
GGGCACGGCTGCGGTGGCCTCACCCTCGGCTCTTCCTCCCTCGTGGGGCACAAGCATCTCAGCAGAGCTTTAGGACTGCCCAGGCAGAGCAGACCGCAGCCATGTGCCTGCTTGGTTGGGGGAAGGCTGCAGCCTGCGGAGCCCAGGGGATGCTGGCATGGAGCAGCAGGTGCTGGGGTCTCCCCTTTGCCCTGTGTCCCCCCCCGTCCCTGCCCAGGGCTTTCCCCGGCAGCCGCAGGCGGAAGAAGCAGCGTTTTCTGTAGCCACAGGAAATGCAACACAGCAGAAAGAGGAAACGGTGAAACAACGTCATCAGATCTTTGGGCAGAACCACGGCGATGGCACTGAGTGCTCGTGTCTGCTGGCATGCAGTCTGGGAGCACGAGTGTGCATGCGTGTGCGTGTGTGTGTGCACAGTGGCTGCGTGTGCAGCGTGTCATGGACGTGTGTGCCTGTACCCGGGTGGTGTCACATGCTGTGGCTGTCTCGAAGGCCAGCGGCTGCTCGGGGACGTGCCCCAGGGCACCGGGGCTGGTGTGCCCCATCGGACCTCTGCCACCTGCACCCCCTGCTCGTCCCACACAGGGGGACTAAACTAAAGGCTAAATCCCAACTGCCTGGCTCAGCACCAGTTTTGGGGTTGCATCCGCTCCCAGAGCTCTCGCCATACACCAAAATACCTGGCTGCAGCGCGTGAGGATGGGAAAGACTTTAAATTTAGCATTGCCCAAAAGAGCGACAGGTTGATCTCCGGTGCTTTCTGCACCAAGGCCACTTAGCCATGTGTTAACAGCAGTATTGCCTCCTGGGGTGGATGGGTCTGGATAGCTGGGGCTGACCGGGGAGAAGGCAAAGGGCTCTCAGAAAGCAGCAGCGGCACTAACAGTGCCGGCTCCCGCTTCTCACGCCTGCTCCTGCCGTGTCTGTGTGAAATCCCTCCTGCCTTGCCAAGCGCCGGCGCGTGCCTTGGATTTGTGTTGTGCCGTGCAGCTGGGAGCCAGTTCCGGCGCGCTGGCAGCGGCTTAGCCCTCCGGGGACGGCAGGGGAGGCATTACCCTGGCAGCCGACGGGGACGGCCCTGGCAGCTTGAGGTGCTCGGGATTAAACTCTCAGCGCTGCTAACCCTGGGGTCACATGCCCGAACACAGGAACAGCTTCTGAAACTGCAGGTCCCTGGGGAGCCCCAATGCTCTGATACCTGGACCAGCGCCACGGCCCCTCGGTCAGGGTCGGGGGAAGAGGTGCCAGGTAGCTGCCTGCCCCATGCCAGGAGTTTCATTGCTTTCTGCTCTCACGTCCCTCCCCAGAGCCACCACCTCCAGCTGCTGACTCACGGCCGTGGCGGGGGCCGCCCCCGGCGGGCTGCAGCACTGGCTGGGGCTGGGTTACTGCACACAGTACCACCAGCAACACTCCTGGCCCAGACGCCTATTTAATGCCAGTGTGGGGTTTGTCCCCCCAGGGGTGGGTTTTAGCTCACCATAGGATGGTTTAGTCACCCGGCTTTGCCTCAGCAGCCAGCTGGCCGGGGAGGTGCAGAGCTGGTAGGGGCCCCTGCCACCCATGGGTGCCCCAGCCATGCTCCCAGCCTGGGGACAGGACCCAGGGCTCACACCAGCATCTGGGATGTGAGACACACGGGTCCAAATCCTATCTCAAACAGGTTTCCCCTGTGACTTGAGCCAAGTCCCTCAGCTGCTCCCTGCCTCAGTCTCCGCTGTGCAGCATGAAGTTCCAGGGAAACAAGCACGCACCCGAGCAGAGCCATGTGATGAGACTGGGATTTCTGCTGCTTTGAGATTGGGCAGAGACCCCAGAGCCACCAGCTCTGCCCGTACAACCACTGGAGTTAACCCAGTCCCTGGGGACCAGCATTGACCCTGGCAAGACCCGGCTGCACTGAAACACGACGCGGAGGATTTCCAAGCTTGTGCCCGCGGGCTGAGCCCCCGGCTGCCTCTGCTTTGCCTGGTCACGCCACGAAACCTGAGCTCTGGGGCTGATGAGCCCCAGGACCGTCCCTCTGGGCTCCCCAGCATTTGGTACACATTACCTCCTGCCTGCGCACAGCCTTTCGGCCCCGGTGGTTTCCTCTTCTCCCCTCCTGCCGGCACCCCACAGTCCAGGGGGGCCTTGATCTGCCCCCCACACCATGCTGGAGATGTGAACCCAACTTTCTGGCTGATTTTGGCACAAGGGCCATGAGCTGGGCTGTCCCACCCGGACAGAGCAATGGCCCCATGGCCAGGGAGCAGCACATGGGGTTAGACGGGGCTGCAGAAGGGAGGGTCGCTGCGGAAGGGATGCTGCTATGCCAGAGGCTGCCCTGGGGTCGCCACCGGTGTTCACCATGCCATTGCGGGCAGCGGGGGCTTTGCCCAGAGTGTCCCCACAGGCCGGTACCTGCCCCCTCGGGCTGCCTGAAGCCCCAGCCCAGGGGTGTCTGCCCCAGACTCACGCAGCCCTGTGGTCCCCGTGGTCTCCATCGCTCCATGACCAAGACACGTGCCTGGGGATGGAGAACCCTTCCCCAACCTCCAGCACCATACGGAGCCATTCTTGGCTGCGTTTAACCCAGGGTTGAATGGAGCAGGGCCATCCCTTCCCCCTGGGAAGGGGCCGAAATCCCCTGGGCGCCAGCGGTGATTAACACAGGGCAGTTATCACCATCCAAACACGCAGCTCATCCTGCCGCAAGTAGGCAGCCTCACCCCCCTCACTGCGGGGAAATGTCTCTATTTTGGCATTTCCAGCACTGCTTGCGTGGCTGGACGCAGGATGCGGTGTCAGGAGGGCTTTGCGGGGACCCTGGGGCGCAGGGTGGGTAGGAGCAAAAGCACAGGTGGAGGAGAGCGGAGGGTGCTGCAGCTTGAGCCCCCTCAGGTTTTGGCCCTGTGAGTGCCCAGCAGCGCTTCCCAGGCTCAGGACGCTGCCTGGCTGTGAGCAGGTTAACAAGATCCCAGCATAGCCTAAACTAATAAATTCTGTGGTTGTTTTTCTTTTCTTTTTCATTTTTGGGGCTTGTTTTTCCAGCCGTAAAAACTAATAAACCCAAGTACAAAAGCTGCATTTTTTTACTACAAAAGCAGCTGGTCTTATATAATGATCTGATCCTAAAAACTCAGGCTTCAAAAAACAAGAAATCGTAGCACATGAAATAGAGGGAAACTGGAGATAAACTGGGCAGCACGGGAACCACCCTCCTGGGGCTGGGCAGTGCTGCAGCCCCGAGCGAGGTGAAACGATGCACTCGAAATACCCCAGACGTCTGTGGCTGAGCATCACCCTTCCCTGGCTGGAGAAAATTACTCAGTCCCCAATCTGCACTCCAAATAACCTCTACGCACCGCCTGAGCCAGCCACACACTTTGTTTTTTCCTCCTCTGCCAATTTGAGCAAGAATGTGCACACAGAAAACTTGATAAAGATATTTTAGAAAACTTGATAAAGGCACAAACCATACTTACATCCTCTCTGACCTTTCTGCTTGACTCAGCGATAAGGATTTGGGCTTTTCTGGCTGATCTGCCCACGCCATCCCGGGACCGTGTCTTTTCCCTGAACCTCTGTCTGCCAGCATCTTCCCAGAGACGGCATGCCCCAAAGTGAGCTCAGCTGATTACAGGCACGGACACACAGGACCAGAGAAATCACCTGCACAGCCCCAAACTGCAGCTCTGTAAACTCAAACTCTTTCAGGGTTTATCCTATGTCCTGTACTGATGACAGCTCACTCCGGCAGCAGATCGGAGCCTCAGGCTGTTCCTGGAAATTCACCAAAGTCTGGAATTCTTTAGACAGAACAATGTTGCCCCAAACCCCCTCGAGTCTGGCCTCGAAAACAATGGGACTGATTTATAAATCAGGAGCTGAACACACCACACCATTTTGCAGTTGCAGAATTTACTTTGAGCCCCGGAAACACACCTGGGGAGGAGATAACGCTTTTCTAGGCTTCTTCTCCATGCTTCACACATTGGAATTATTTTTTTAAATACAAACTACATTTGTCCTGAAATCACCTGATGCCAGAAATCAGAGTTTTTAAAGAAAAGCACCAAAATAGCATAAGAAAAAATAACACAAGACAGCAACGCTGACATAAATACACCCCATCCCCTTAAAAATGACAAGGATGCAGTGACTACCTGCCCTGCAAACTCCCCCAGCGTATTTTCTGTTTATAAAGGAAGGAGCCCAAGTCACACCCCAGTGCTTCCATTACAAACCAGTACCCGGAGCCAAACACAGCGTAGGTAAAGAATATAAACCTGCCGCACCCAGTGCGAGAATAATGCACCAAACCATGTCTTGACCCTATAACATCTTTGAGAAACCCTCCTGGCCCCTACCCAGCCGAAGCTCAACCGGCTTGAGTGGTGCTTTGTATTTGGGAACCATGCCGAGGTTTCAGGCTGCCAGATCCCCCTCCGAGCAATTTTCCTGGGAAATCCCAGATCCTGGGAATGCAGAAAATCCTGGGATTTTGGGAAATAACTGTAAACTAAATGACCCGGCTTTAAGCAAGCGACAGCGCTACAGGCTGTAAACCTACCCCAGCCGCCAGCAGCGCAGAGCACGAGGATCCCGAGAGCCACGCAGAGTTTTCCCATCTTCTCCTCCGAGCCCCGAGCGTGGGGGGTTGCTCGGACCAGCCCCGCCGTGAGCGATGGAGAGCAGCTCTGGGGCGGCTGGAGGTTTTGAGCAGTTCAGGAGATGAATCATAAGTCTGGGTGTATGACACACATGGCGAGCGGGGCCGGCCGGAGGAAACTGTGCTGGCTCGTCACTCAGTTTTGAGTCAGGGAGTGCCCCCGCCCGCTCTGCCTGCAGCTCCTCATGCTTTTTTTGCTCTCTCAGCTCAGACAAGGACCTAATAAACCCTGGCAGCAAGTACACAGCACTGGTGACCCACAGCCCTGGGGCTGGTAACAGGCTCTTTCCCATAGGCTCTTTCGCCTGGGTTTAATTCCTTGCAAAATCTTGCTCACTCCCTCCTTTTATTAACTCTTGCATGAAAGGCAGCCTGGGTTTTAAACCCAGTCTGAGCTGCCTCTGACTTCAAGGATTGAAGGGGAGATAGCGCAAATAAATACAGATATGAAAGTGTGGGTTCTCAGCTCCCCTCCCCAGAGCACTGGTGCGAATGGGAGTATCTCTGCTGAAACGGAGCTGGGAGCTGAGTGAGACCCAGCCAAGAACTGGACCTGGTGAAACCAGCAGTTTGGGTATAAACCTGGACATCGCAAGGGGAGGGAAGTTAGCTTTGGGTCAGATAATTTGGACCTGATTTTCTTCGCACTTGTATTGGTTTTTTCCCCTCTGTGTCCTCAGAAATTGCTTCTGTACTGAGCAAGTACAGAGAGTCAGATCTGCACAAGAATTGCCCCTGCTGAAATGCCGGAGCTGCTTGTGGGTGCCTCCTGAAGGGGTTTTATAAACCTCTTGTTCCCCTGTGATACCAAGGTCCTTCTTGGAGATGGGGAAACTGAGGCACTCAAAATACAGGTTGGGGGACAAAAGGGAGAGAAGGGCTGTTTCCCTGGAGCCCTGGGCTGCTCACTTACCAGGTGATAGGGGTTGGGGACAGCAATGGCTGGGATGATCCAACACACAGAAATGCCAGGCAGCAGAAAATGAGCTCGTGTGGGTGCCGAGAGCTGCAGCCGCAGCCTGGCGGTGCCAGAAGGTGCGGGGCGATGTGCAAGGTGCTGTACAAGAACCACAGCCCCACGCTGGGGGATAACAGCATCTGCCCCAGAGCTGTGCAGCTCTCAATGAGAGATGATGGTGTTTGTGAGGGTGAGATGGAGATGGGGACTCAGCCTCAGGAGCTGGGGACTTTTCTTGGCTTTAAAAGAAGAAGTTTTGATGCCTTTTTGCTTCCCCACTCAGCCCCACCTTCCCTGCGGGGTGCTGCTGCCCTCCCGCGGCTTGCGTGGGCTCCGCTCAGTGGGGGATCATTTTCCTCCTTGGGATCCAGCTCCCTCCCTGAGATTTGTTAATGAGGATTTGGTAAAGGGGCCTAGGAGAAGCCCATTGACGCTCATGCAGCGTCAAAAAGGGCTGCACCTTGGCTGGGACATCAATGCAAACCCCAAACCTGCTTTCTGGGGGGCTCTAGGTCTCGCCCTGCTGCAGATCCCAGAGCCGTCTCTCACTGCAGACCCCATTAGCCAGTTTTAAGGCATCCAAATTCCTGCTTTTCCTGCACTGGTTCTTCTCTCCCTGCCTGGAAGTGCCGCCTGTGTGGCCCTTCCCTGTTGTGCAGGGTTTTCTGGCCATGCGGCAGCCTGGCAGTCCCTGTACTACCCTGTGAGCATGTCTGATGCTTCATGGAAGGGATGATGAATTTGTCTAAGTTTCTATAGAGAGAAATGTAGGAGCCCTGCTTGGCTCTGCACACCCCACAAATCCGACCTGCCATTGATCTCGCAGGCCCTCTTCACTGGGGGACTCATCCTGCCAAGCAGCTGGTTGCTCGAACTGGCAAGTGCTGCAGGCTCCAAAGGGACACACAGCCCTCTGTGTCCTGAAACTCCCTGCCCAGCATAAACCGGGATACTCCAGCCCTTGCTTCCAGCATGGTGCAAAAACTTTGAAGAAGAAGGAAAAAGTCACAAAATGAAGTATTTGACCTGCCTGCACCTGCCTGAGGACAGGGATGTCACGAACTTAATTCAGCACACTTGGACTGAATTTCCCTGCCGACTGCAAGACGGTGCTGCTTGTCCTGAAACCATTGCCGTGATGTTAACTCCGGGCACTGTGTAACAGATAAGGGGATGCTCTGGGTATTGAAGTCCTTGTTTGGATTAAGGCAAGAAGCAGGCAGGGGTGTTTGAGAGCTGAGCGGTCCCAGGGCCCTGGCTGTGTCCC
The DNA here is from genome assembly GCF_000690835.1 of Fulmarus glacialis. Taxonomy (NCBI): domain Eukaryota; kingdom Metazoa; phylum Chordata; class Aves; order Procellariiformes; family Procellariidae; genus Fulmarus; species Fulmarus glacialis. Next base: position 26,173 of record NW_009202723.1, on the reverse strand, counting down.
TGCAGGCTGTGACCCAGGAGCGATGGGTGCAGCAGCCCGAATCCGTGCTCGGGCGTGCGGGGAGAGGAGAGGCTGGAGCTGGAGCCACCAGAGGGAGCAGAAACTCCTTCAGTCTGGGAGCGAGCCGCGGAGAGGAGCTCCCACCCGGGCTGGAGCACCGGGGATGCTCTGGTTTCCCGTAGGGATTTTTCCTGGCCCTCAGGTTAAACACGAGCAGATGCTCTTGTTCGATCAGGGCTTTCCACCTCCCTCCTGCAAGCGCTCTGCTGTGAACTGCCCTCGCAGACCGGGCAGCCCTTCATGTGCAAAACAAGGAGGAAAAAGCAACAAGTAAAACCTAAACCAAACAGTTTTTGAGCCCCTGAAGTCACAGCAGCAGAACAGGGACACAGATCCCAGCAGCCTAAAAGGAAAATCAGTTGACACTCTCTCTACCAAGCCACCCTCCATCCTCCGCCAGCCAGCCTCACGCTCCTGCCTTTAGCTGCAATTTATCAATTCTCATTTAGGTTTATGAAAATCCCCTTTGGGGGCTGGGCAAAGAAAGCGAGCCAAGATGTACACAGATAAATCATGGCTCGAGGGTGATCTCCTGTTATACGCCATCCAGACACGTTTCCAGGCAAACACCAACGGGCAAAGCCGAGACATGGCAGTTCCACAGGCACAGTCCTGGGACAGGCAGGGTCAGGACTAAGCCAGACACAGCTGGACACCCCGACTTGTGCTTTCCCTTTGGGAGCTTACGCAGACAAGGAGAGGGGAGCGACGATGAAACTTCCCCTGGGATTCCCTTGGTGGGGCTGCGGGGCCCAAGGGAGAGGGTCTGCAATGCTCCAGCCCTGGGTGCAGCAGTGATGCTGCTGTAGGACCCAGAGCAGGGGACAGGGCAGGGAAGGGGCATCGGGCAGAGATCAGGGTGCAGCATCGCAGTGCTCCCCTTTGAAGGGGCTAAAGGAGCAGGAGGGGGAGAAGAGGGAGACAAAGGTGCCCAGGGAGGAAACCCCCAGCCCGAAGAAGACAAGGATGCAGAGAGGGGGGATGGATCCAGCTCTCGTCTGGAAGCACAGGGCAGGCATCACTGAGCAGAGCCGGGGGTGGACCAGGCTGGATTGGGCCAGCGCTGCTCTAAGAAGGAGTGGGTGGCACAGAGCAGCAACCGGGGATCAGCAAAAGCAGCACTGACCTGAGGCTCAC
>NW_009202723.1:22417-24680 GCF_000690835.1 Fulmarus glacialis | reverse complement strand
AGGCTGGAAGGGGGTGGAGTTGCTGTTTTTACTTTGAACACAGTGAAGACTTTAGCTTGGAACTTGCATTTGTGGAGCTCCCAGCCGGCAGGAATCAGCTCTCCCTCCTGTGGGAGAGCTCCAGGGGAACGGGCTGTGTCGTTCCGCTGCCCTGCGCTTCGGGGTGGCAGCTTCAGGGCAGCGGCGAGGGCAGGAGGCATGGGGCGATCTTCGGCTGTCTTCCTCTCCTCCGTGCCCCCTTCGCCTTTTCTCTCTCTCTCTTTTTGTTTGTTTGGGGGTTTGTGCTAGCGCTGCCTGTGCCAGGAGGGATCCGGGAGTGAGCCATCCCTCGGCTGCACAAATTGGCTTCCCACCTGCTCACAGCCTCGAGGAAGTTTCCCCTCCATCTGAGGTGTTGTGAGAAGAAGAAAGGCAGGAGGTGGCTCAGAGCCCACCGGCCCGTGGTGCCGAGCCCTGGCATGTGAGGGGTGGGCAGGGGGACAGGAAGCTTTCCTCTTGCTTCCCCGGAGATTTGGGATCACACGTAGACCATGAATGGATCCTTTTTCAACCAGACTCTCCTAGAGCAGGGAGCTTACCCCAACAGGACCCAGGGCTTGGGGATGCTCATCTCCTCGGTCCTGGCGCCCGACGAGAGGAGCCTTTACATCACGCGGGTGGTGCAGATCGCTGTCCTCTGTGTCCTCTCCTTGACTGTGATGTTTGGCATCTTCTTTTTGGGCTGCAACTTGCTCATAAAGTCGGAGAGCATGATTAACTTTCTGGTGAAGGACCGAAGACCTTCCAAGGATGTGGGAGCTGCAATCATGGGTCCTCGGTCCTGGCGCCCGACGAGAGGAGCCTTTACATCACGCGGGTGGTGCAGATCGCTGTCCTCTGTGTCCTCTCCTTGACTGTGATGTTTGGCATCTTCTTTTTGGGCTGCAACTTGCTCATAAAGTCGGAGAGCATGATTAACTTTCTGGTGAAGGACCGAAGACCTTCCAAGGATGTGGGAGCTGCAATCATGGGACTTTACTGAAGCCACCGGGCTTTTGTAGGCAAGTGAACTGTCTGGACCTGGTGCTGAGATGCAGATTCCCATGTGTTTGGGGCAGCTGGGGGGGGACTGGAAAGGGGGGAGGGTCTTTTAATGTGTCTGTGTCCATGGGAAAGCAAATCTGCGCTTCCCAGTCAACAAACTCTGTCGTGATGCATGGGGAAATCTCCCCAGAGTTGTATGAAGCACAATAAATGACCAGCATCGTGTTGCATGCAGAAATGGCTTAAGTTTTGCATGAAACTTGCAGAAACAGTGATAATGTGCAGATCTGGACTCTTTTCTGCTGTTACCTTGGATACTGCTACCTGGGATTTAGGGCTAAAAAAAAAAAAAAGGAAAAAAAAAAAAAAGGCAAATAACTCACTACAAAAAGAAAACAAAAAAACAAGCTAAAGGGAAAGCAAAATGCATGGCATGGACCACATCTTTGACCATGGGGCAGGGGAAGGGAAGTGCCGTGTGGGTCCTACAACAAAGTCTGCATGCTACAAAATGTGTCAGTCTGTTTGTATTTCGGACCTCAAGCATGCATCTTCTGGTAGAGCTTTGTAAGGGGGAAAGCATGTTCTTCCCTATTTTTCTGAGCTATCCTGTTAAATAAACTGGTACTTTCTTCTTTCACACTATGCTGAAGGAAGAAAAGAACCCAGGTAAATACAAAAAAACACTCCAACCCCAAAACAAAAGCATGCTTGTTTTTGTACACAACAGCCCTTTTTTCAAGTGCTACATTGTTACAGTCCTTGAGGTTTTTGTAGTTTTTTGAAAACTGGTGAACACTCAGGAAGAAAAGAACCTGTTTCAAAAGAATTTTGTGTTGCCTTCATTTTCTTTCTCTCTGTGTGCGGAGTTCAGGTATTTCAATCCTAGTTCCAGATATAATCATCTCACCTTCCAATTGAACTCTCATTAGAGATATTTCTTTAAAGCAGAAGCTACCATACATTTTTCACAGGCAAGTATCAGTTACCACTAGCAAATAAATTCATCAGGAGCTATGTATTTCAGGCTTGTGTTAAATACCAGCACAGTGCTGAAGCAGAGATTCATAAAGATGCACCGAGCGCCTCTTGCAAAGCAAGATTTCAGCCTCCGAGTTAAAATCTCCAGCTCCTCTGATCCTGATGAGCTGTCAAAACTAAATTATGTGAGAGGAGGAGGACTCCTGACCTTTGTTCTGTGATGGAATTACAGCTCTGTCTGTGGGTGTGAGATGGAAAT
>NW_009202723.1:10592-22386 GCF_000690835.1 Fulmarus glacialis | reverse complement strand
GCCCCAACATTATTCCTGCTGGGTCCACTTCTGTAGTGGGAAAGCAATCCTGGATACTAGAGAAGCTGATGATCTGGTCTACTTAGATGTAAATCCAGAAGAATAGCTCTCTGCCTCTTCCAGAAGGAGGAACAAGATTAGAGTACATTTTGTAATTAATCAATATTTGCTGAGCACCTTCTTCAAGGTTCCCACAGGGTATCGGTGGACTAAACCTGATGCAGAGCGGGACTAGCGCAGCGCTGTCACTGGTTGCTCCCACTAACCTGTTGTCTGTAACACCTTAAAAGCACAAAGACAACATGGCAGCAGGACCAGAATTTGGAATTCAAAGCTCTGAAATGTCCCGTTGGTGCCAGTGAAACGGCTGAACAGGCAGGGCTCTGATTTTTATGAGCAGCTTGTAGGTCTGCATACCTGAGCAGCCTTCCCAGCATGGAGGGTTTGCTGCCTTGCTGGCAGATGTAAAAGTGGCTTCACACAGCAGCGTGAAAGCGGGTTTTAGTCCCTGCTGCCGAAGGGGGTGTTATGGCCATTGATCTCTTTGCATATGAGTGCAAACCGTTCCCACTGTGGGAGCACAGCCTGGTCACGACATCAGGGTGAGATGCAAATAACCCCAATGATGACCCAGCTCTGCAAACACTTAGGAGTGTACTTGCATGTAAACCTGAATGTGCAACTGCATCTTCAGGTCGCTGTGCTATCACAGGACAGCCCAGATGTACTCATTGAACTCCCATCCAGCTTCTGCTTTAAGCTGGCATTTGGTCCCTCTTGCCAATCCATCCACCAGCTGTGGCCCCAGCACAAGGGAGAATTCAGAGATGACGGAAGAAACCTTCCAGTGTTAGCAATGCAGGCACAGGAAAAGTTGCTAATCCAAAGAAAGTAACAAAATCACCTTAACTCTGACCTGCAGCAATGCCCTGAGTGAAGAAGCTGGTCAAATTATCATCTCAGCTGTCCCTAACTGCCTTGCTCTGCCAGGGGCCATGAGAGCTGGTGTGTGTGTTGAGGGGTCCTGCTGCCCAGGGGAAACATGGCTCTGCAATCCCACATAGCCACCAACTCACCAAGTGTCCTTAGAGGCCACATCCAGGAGTGGGGTGTGGGGGTCTTCGTCCCTTTTGTGCTGTGGAGTCTTCCAGAGGAAAGGAGAAAAGTCCACCACAATAGGGTCATGTATACATGAGGTGGAGGAGCAATGTAATGCCCCAGAAAGCAGAGCTGGGCACCTGATGAGACAGATGGAGCTTGCTCAGGAGTCAATTAGAGGGAAGACTTTCCACATGGCCCTTTGGGGCAAGAGCCCAACTTTACATTGGCTTATTCATCCTCTATTTGTGCTGTGTCTCTTTCCTGACCATAAGGGCTATGTCTACATTACCAGGTCGTGTGGACCAACAGAAGAGGGTCTGCAGAGTGAAGCAGTTGGTGGGCACCATCCACATTTGCCATACTACATGGCATGTGTCCTCATGGGGTACTGGGCTTCTGTCTTGCTTGCAGTGGGTTTAAGACACTTGCACACAAGTCCCCATCTCGTTGGATTCCCTATAAAAGGCTGATTACCCCACTGAGAGGAGGAATTATTTGGGGAAAAGAAGATCTCTGGAGGATTGATGCCAGCACTGAGACAGCAAGGGGAGACCAGAAGGAAGACAACGGAGGACTGGTATGGTGAGGGAACCCCTTGGGTTGGAGATTTGGGGTCTAAAGACCTTCTTGAGGTGAAGTCATGGTTGCTGTTTTAACTGCTCTGATTCCTTCCCCATCCTGTTTACACAGAGCAGATGCCAGTGCAGGTCACGCCTGGTGAAGGGAGGGTGCTGAGGGCACCATGATGCTCCCCAGATCTCAGGGGAAAAGCTGCCATCTCAGACCCTGCCCCCGAGGCATGAGTCCTGCAGCCAGAGGATGAGGTGGTTACTCCAGGGCTTGTGTAAGGAAAGCAGACCATAATGGCTCTTTCTGCTGCCTTTCCCCACAAATAGCTGTGTTTTTTCATCTCACGCCTACTCATTTAGCTTAAGCTTGCAAGTGGGTACTGGCTCCCAAGAAAATTTAAGCAGGTTTTTTTTTAACGAGGCTGGTTTAATGTTATTTTGATTTAATTTTTTTAATTGTTGCTTGTAGCACGTTAGCTTTCAGAACGTCACTGGGGTGCCAGGAGCTGTACAAGTATGACTGAGAGACACTGCTGGCTATAACGTACAGCAGAGACACAGGAAGAGAAGGGACATGCTTAGGTGGATCATCATATCAGTGGCAGAGTGAGGACCAGCTATTGAGTCTCATTTAAAATCATCTCTTAGCAGTGGAATACCAATGCAATCCTGTGGGACTGGCCACATTGGTCTGAGCCACTGGTCCATCTAGTCTGCATTCTTTCTCTGAAAACAATCATGATTTTATGCAGTACATGGTCAGTCAAGTTATCCTACTAATGGGGAACTGCTTCTTGACCCCCACCAAGAGCACTGGACCTTCACAATCCTTCAGGAACAGCTCTCTGTCTCTGGGCTGGTCGCCACTTGCTGCGACTCTGTTCCAGCTAGAATTTCTTATTTCTAGACAAGGAGCAGGGAAGCAGCAGAGAAAGGCAAGTGTGAGAGCATTTCCCCCTCCTGAGCAGCCTGCCTGCAAAGAGAAATCCTCTACCTCTGTAATCACTGATTTTACAATTGGAGAAATAAGGAGGTGGCTTGACCCACCTGAGAAAACCCAGCAACCCTGGTCATACAGTCCTGCCTGTGGTGGCGAAAAACCCAAACCAAGTCCCAAACAATACCCACCTCCTTCTCCCTGCCCTGGCAGTCTTGGCTGAGGACAATGAAAGAGTTAAACAAGATGAGACAAACAGATTAGTGGGGAGGGAGGATCCCAACCTGAGCCTGGCACCAGATGTACTGGAGTGCGTGCACCAAACATACACAGTATTTAATAATTCCTGAGAATTGCCATGGTAATGAAGTGCAGAGTCAGGTTGTTATGGTAACAGCTTTTTTTTTTAGGCAGGGAGGCATTACCCAGGTTGTAACCTCAATCCAGACTGAACATGTTTCTGAGAGCCCAAAAAATAAAAAAGAAGTAAAATAAAATCAAATTAGATAAGTAGCAGTTTCCTGTCTCTTGTCTGGCAGTTCTGGGCTTGTTCTGTAGGTAGGTGGAGGGAACCAGGTTGTTCCAGACACACATTGCCTTGAAAAGCCTGGGGAATGGCTGGAGCAGTTCTCTGCAGGTCCAAAACCGAGTGCTGATGGGGGTGAGGGGCTGGACCCCTCTCATGGGTGCGTCTGGGATGCTCCGCCACTACCTGGTTTCCCTGCAGACCTCTGGCCTGGCTTCAGGCGAGTCCCCAGCTGGCTAACGGGAAGGACACATGTGTCTCTCCAAGTGTATACGCACAAGAGAGCAGTCATGGACAAGCCCTTATCCAAGCTGAGCCCACAGAAGGATGCTGTGACCCCAGTTCACAGCCTGCCTACGGTTACCTGCATCCCAAGCGATGAAGGTCCTAAAGCTGGTCTCCAAGATAAGGCAGGCAGTTTGGGGTTGGAAAGGAGGTAACAGATGACTTTTCCTGAAGCCTCATGACAGATCTAAGAAGAAAACACAGGTTTCCTGAGCTCTGGCAAGGCCTCCAGGCTGCTGTGGTCCCCAAAGGGGCACCCATCAAGCAAGAATGGAAACCTCCTGTGTCCCCCTCCTGCCTTCCCATCAATGGACAAAAAGCCACTTCCATCTCCCCTCCCAAGCCATCCCCTCCAGCAAGTGTGTCAGGTTTGTCCAGCTGATTCTCATATTGAATTTTAATTTAATACTGGTTAAATCAGCAGCTTTGTGAGCCCGTTTTCTATTAAGGAAGCTGAGGCAGTGCATGTAAGAGCTCACTTAGCAGAGAGATGGCTTGAAATATGCAGTGCAATTACTCAGGAACCTGGGTCCATAAATCCCCACTGCAGCTCCGTGTGGTTCTCTTGTATCGGCTGTGTGAAAGCCATTAGCCTCTAGATAAAGCCTCTGTAGTCCATTAGCTCTGCCAGAGAGGGACAAGTTGATCCCATGAGAGTCAGGTACTCAAGAGAGAACTGAGGCCGAACGATGACAGAATTAAAGAGCCAGCATTGCCTCACAGCTTCGGAGACTTTGCCTACCAGTTTCTCTGTTTGAAAGGGAAACGTCTCCCAGTTTCTGTGTCTTCCCAGCTGCTTTGCTGCTGTGGCTGCTGATGGCATTTTGGCCTGGAATTCCTCAGATCCCCCATCCTGCCCTGGCCCCATGCTTGAGCCTGCTGGAATGGCTAGCCTGGCACAGGGCTTGCTCCCTACTGAGGTGTGCAGAGCACCTGGCACCCACCACAAAACCTGGGGCACAGAAAGCTCCTCACTTCCAAATAAGTGTGGGTTGTTCCTCTTGCTCTTTGCCAAATCAGAGCTGTTATGGGATTGTGTGAGCATTTAGAGTCCTCGGTATAAAACATGGATCTTACAGCTCCATCTGTACTAGGAAAATGAACAGCGCCAGGAACGTTCCCGGGCACTGGAACTTGACTGATGATCCTGTTAACTTGTGAGAATGGTTCTTGGTATGGTTCAGACCTGTGCCAACAACCTGACCCAAACTGTCCCTGGGCAGTGGCAAAATGACAGAGTTAAAAGACCACATTCAAGGGCATTGCTTTGGACTGTGCTGTCTGTGCAGGGTGAATATCTCATTATATTTGATGGATTTACACAGAAGTGTAGATATCTTTAAAGCATGTTTGGCTTTCTGAATCCAACTTGGTTTTCTCAAGTATGAATGAGGGATTGGAAACCCCTGGTTTTAGTCCTGGAGAATACATCTTTGCAAAAACAGTGAACACAGGGAAGCACAAAACATCCTCAACAGCCTAGACAACTGCCTGTTCCATGGTGTTGGATACATCTTTGGGTTCACACTAGTTCCCCCATTAAGATGACAGCCAAGTAATTTCCCAGCAGTCTGGTCAAGTTTGCTTTCCTCTGATTTTAGAGATGGGCAATTTCTTGGACTTGTTTGTTCCATGAGCACATGATTATGGAAAATTCAGCTAAGAGAAAATCAGAATGTTGCCAACAATCAGTATGGTTTGGCACATCCCCGAAGATATCACTGTCAACGTGCTGGAAAGTGGTGGGGGCACTGGCAACGCTCAAAGACATGAACATGTATCTAAAGTGACTGTCTCTGATCTGAAAAACGCTGCTCATCTACATGTATTTCAGGTTGTAAGTATAACAGAAGTCTAGCTTCAGAGATGCCTTTGCAGCTCTCATCCTTCCTACAAGCTCATTAGTGTGGATGACATTTTCACATCATTAATTTAAGGCAGGTTAATAAACAACAAAGCAAAAATGTCTTTTTAATGACAAAGATTTTAGCACAGTAGTGCAAGAAGCTGAGAGATGGGTCTGCGTGGCAATCTTGGCTGCAGGTCACAGATGACTTCAAGGTGAAGGCAACAGTTTTGGCACTTTTTGTCAGCCTATGGTATTCAGCTGGTCAGGATCATGAGTCCTGGCCATGGCAAAGTGCTCTCTGTTGGGGTGCAGTCAGGGAGCAGCTATTACATCAAACAAGTTTCCTCTTTTTGAGTTAATGAGACCTGTCTGAACATTGCTTCTCAGATGAATGGGGTTCTCCTACCCCAGTGACAACCTTTGAAGATACCACCTCTGCAGGTGGATTTACTCTCCTAGCAAGGAGCTGTGAGAGTAGAGGACACAGCACCAGAATCCCTTGTCAGATTTGCCTTTTCTTTCCATGTGGGCTCACTGGCTGTTTATGATTTATGAAGCACAAGCTGTGCCTTGCTGATGTGTACCTTCGGTGAACACCACCACTTTTGGTTTTGCTCTGAGTGACTCTAGGGGGAAAGGAAACAAGATCCGTCCTTCCTGTGATGCTCCAGTTCTTTTGAAAGGGTCCAATACTGCGAGAACATGAATTATCACCTCATTCTAACTGTGGATGTGACACTGGCAGTGGAGATGATCAAGCAATAATCAACAAAAGGCAGGAGAAACATCTACCCTGTGTCAGCAGGCAACTAGAGTGACCTTTCTGGAAAAGGGGCTGGAACTGCAGAGCTATACAACTCTGCTTCTTCATTAAAGAGGCAGTTTTGTTACCTTAGTGTGTCTGTTGGTATTGTTCGAGGCTGGTACACAAGTGTGGGTGTGAGGATGGATGCAGGTGCTTGTGCAGAACATTGCATCTTCCAGGAAAACAAGATGTGCATGAAAGCAAGCTCAGGGCACCGTTCCCTTTCCATGACAGCTGCCTGGCTGGTGCTGGATGCTGGCTCTCTGCCCTGGCATGGCTCAAGCTTTCATGCATGTGGGGTTAAATCCAGAGCCACCCTTTCTGGCAGGCCCCACAAATGTTCACATCTTACAGGTTTCTGTGCAGCTGTGAGTACTCCCCTCTTGCCTCACTGAGTCCCAAAATGCAGGTTTAATAGGACAAGACAGCTGAAGAAGCAGGCAAAATGTAATTAGGCTTTAATTAGCTAAGTTCATTCTCTCAGATAATTGAAAATCGGACTAATTGGTTGCAATGAATTCCCAGTACAGACAGCCATCCAGCTTGGTGTGTGCTATGCCAGCTGCCTCGCCATTGCACAAGGACCAGCCTGGAAACTAAACACTACTAGCCACTGACCTGCAAGACTCTGCAGGGCCCAGTTCCTCATCTCCAGAGAGACCTTAAAACCCCTAAACCGCTCAGGCTGCAGTGAGGGTGGTTTAGTGACCCATGTACACAGCAAGGCTCCTTGTTCTTCATCCCACACTTCACAAACCAGGGATCCAGTGGGTCACTAAACCTCACACACCCAGGCAGGAGAATGCCAGCAATCCTCACGTGATGGGACCTACTCTGGGCCATCTGCAGCATGCCAGAGGATTTCAGCTGGAAAGGACAATAGGTTTAATCTTCACTTGCCTCCATCATGATTACAGCATGCAAGCAGCTGGCTGGCCTCAAAGACTGGCTGCATATGGTCAGTGCTGAATCAACTGTGCTGGTTGCCCCTTCTCCTGTCTCTGCTGCTCAGTCTGTCTCAGCTGGTGGGTTTCCAGAAGCTTTGTTTCATGATCAGGGCTGCCCTGGGCTGATGGAAGCCTCTAGGGTACAAGTTGGATTTGGCAGTGACACTTCTAGATCTGCCTTGGCAATGCTTTCTGGTAGAAAACCATAGATTTAGTAGCCTCTGGCTGTAGTGAGGCTACCTTCTACTGGACGAAACTGAACACCTCCACCATGAATGTGACAAGGCAAAGCGAAGAAATCATTCTGGCTGAGGAGCTTCAGGAAATAGGTTGCTTTGCCCAGGTGCACACAATTTTTCTAGCAAGTCCCTTGTGAGACTCCAAATCCCTGTGGAATGCATCCACATTCATGGAGTGAAGACTTGGGATTTGGTACAGACAGCAGTTTCCCAGTGGCCAGGGATGGTTCAAAGAGGTTACACAGGTAGGAACAAACACGATGTTCCTTTCACCGCAGTGCTTGAAGGATCAGGCCTAAAAAAATGCTGGACTTAATTCTGCATCCTTGGCTCAAGTTTCCCTTCTCTCCCACTGCTAGGCAGCATGCTGCGTGCCAGGTGGCTGCATTTCATTACAGAGTTTATAAAGTGCCTGGGGAAACAAGGCATAGGGGGATGAAAAATTATGCACACATTTCACTCCGCGCTGACTGTTCGTCATCTCGTTGTACAGAAATGTAATAATCACTGGGGTGGGCAGGGGGTGCAGAAGGGAGGTACTACCATTCCTGTAGTTCATGGCTTTTTTTCACACTTCCATCTGCCTAGGCTGTATCACTAGGGATATTTCTTCTGTTTTGGGGCTAAAACCATTTCCAGTTTTATGTGCTTCCCAAATGAATGGGAAGAAAAGAGAAAGAAGGCGGCTCTGCGGTGGCTGGGTGCTCTGGATGTTGCTACAGTTTCAAGTCAAGACCTGATATCTCGTTTTTCCCTTGGGCTGCAAAGCAATTCCAAAGTACTCCTCTGCACTGACCACATTTCACGATGGTATGAATGGCTCTGCCCGCTCCCATCCTCTTGTGTTTGAGGTGCTGATTTCAAAGCACTTTGCACTAGAGATGAAGTCTCCAGCGCTGCTGAATGAACCACAACAAACCCAGCTCCTTCTTCTTGGCTCTAGGAGCAGCAAAGGCTGACGGGAGAGAGAAGTTAGCAAGAACCTCGGCTGCTTAGGAATGTGCCACATGCACAGTTACTTTAAATGGCTCAGGCCTGCTGCCTGCAGGTGTCTTATTTCAGGGCTTTAGGATGACTAATAGCTCCATTATTCTCTGCAAGGTATATACCAGCTTACCCTTTAACAGACAGGAGGGAACAACACCTGGCAACAAAACACAAAGAAACGCAGCTAGCCATTTGGATACACTGGGCCAAAGTCCCTTTTTATAGCTCCCTCCTCATGTGCAGGGGGTTGTGGGATGAAGAAATCGAAGAACAGCAACGCCAAAGCTCAGCATCAGCACTCCCCTCTTTATTATGGTGGAAATGCCCAGCTGAGCCTCGCAGTTATGGCCATTTCTGGAGGAGGGGATCATTTAGGACTGTGCTTTCATGCGCTAAAGTTTGTGGCAGCTACAGCTTAGAGCTTCCCCGGCTCCTTGCATCCTTGCTGTCTCTTCATGCCTCCCCACTTCACACATAGGGGAGTCATGCTGTGAACCAGATCAGGGAACCTCAAAAAAACCCATAGTAAACTAACACTAAAGACAGGTTTCCGTGTTGGTTAGTTCATTCTCTGGTTCACCATGCAGCCCCCAGGCAACACTGCTAGCACAACTAACAGGAACCATGTCCTGCTACAGGAAAGAGGAGGGAAAGGCTGTCACATTGTGAAAGGTATTTCTCAAGCTCCCCAAAAAACAGCTTTAGAAGAGTTCTCCCTCAGCTTTGGATCCACTAAAACCCCAGGACCTTTCCTGTATAGCTGCTGCCTAGCTCATTGTCCCCGTCCACAATTTGTATAGCTGATGATCAATGCAGGTTTGCAGAACTCTGCAGCGGTTCCTAGTGAACCCCATCACAGGGGCTATTTCAGTGCCTTTTCTGTTTTACTGGGCTCCTTTCAAACTCTCATATTGTCCTGCATTATTCACACCTCTCCTCCCAGTGTGGGGTGTCTGCAAATGTATTGCACATCCTGTTCTCCTTTGTTCAAACCACCAAACAGTCCCTTGTGCAGAAGCCCCTTGTTTTCTGGTAGCTTCTCCCTTGCTTTCCTTTTCTGGGTGTGATGAGGCATTTTTGGGAAACACAGGTAGCATGCCACCAAGTCTGCCATCTGCAACAGTAATAAATACCTTGCCCAAAGCAACTTACATGGGACCTGTTGCTCCCCTACTCAACGTCAAGTCTTCAGTGTAGATCAGTTCACTGCAGTGGAGCCGGAAAGTTTTACTCCTGCTTTGAATTTGGATCACAATGCAGAGATGGTGGGAGTATGTGGTATTGGTTCCCTGCTGACGGGTAATTTTGGAGCTTGGGAAATAAACAGAAAGAGACAAAACATTAAAATCTCGTGATAAAACTTGGCTTGCTTTGCCTTAGTCCAGCTGCCACACGTCATTTCCATTTCTCAGGCTTTTCCTCCCTTCTTTTAGTCCCCATTTATTGCAATGTGACAAGAAAACAACTTTTTATTACGAAGTTGGCCTTTGTCACTTTGCCTATGTCAAAATGTCTAACCTCCATTTCTTGCCCCTCCCCCATTTCTTTTCCCCATTTTCCTTCAAATTTGCTCACTTTGCCCAGCTGGGACAATCTCCCTGTGAATCCAGGCTACTCCAAGGAACTGCTTCCACTTAAAAAAATCTTTGGGCAACCAATTCTAAGCCATTCTTCTCATGGTTTGCTTTGTGTGGGTCTCCTGCAAGTTATTTCCTCCTGAAATCCCAAGCTCAATGTAAAAGAATTACCTGTCTTTTTAATCGAGGAATAATTTCAGCTGGGTAATGAATTGCCTGAGAAATGAATACGGAAAGAGCTGAAGCCCTCCAACAGCCTCCAGTTTTGCGCTATTAATGCTCCTTATGAAATGTGTCAAAACTCTGCCAGCCTTCGCTGTGTCTGCTCTGGGGACTCTGCCTCGTGACTAGGAAAATGAGAAAACAGTGGGGGAAGTGTGCCCAGAGCAGGGCTTGAGGAAAACATCTCCTGAAGGCCAGAGAGCTCTGGCATGGCTGCTACATTCAAGCTGAACACAGGGAGCCCATTGTGCTGTGCTGGGGTTGAAACTGGCCCCGAGCACCTAACTGTTTTGTCTGCAGGCAGCCAGAAACCCGCTGAGCTGCTGAAGAACAGGCTCTGAGTATGCACAGTTCCTTGTGCGAAGCCCTGCTTAGCTAAATCAGGTCTTGCACTGACTGCACACTTACACCAGCTGAAATCACAACTTCATGATCGCACACCAGTGGAGGTGCAGGCAGCCACCAGAGAAAGGGGTTCCCTCCTCCCATCCCTTCTCCTGTGCCCATCAGTGAGGCAGATCAGGGAGCTGATCCGGCAGAATATTGGGACTTTTTGTCCTCAGTTCTCTGGATCAGCTCCCTGACCTGATTCACAGCGCGGATCCATTTGCTGCCAGTGCCATCACAGGGAAGACAAGTGGGAATGTGGGATCCTCCATCTGGCAGTGGCCTGCAGCTCCCTGACCACAGCCTCAAGATCGCAGGCGAATCTTCAGACGAATCAACTCTCCATCGTGGAGGTCAGTGAGGCAAAGGGAGGAGCCCTGCAGCTGGAGACATTTAACATGGAGCGGCAAAGATGTTGGTGGACACTCCTGCACTGACCGAACCCCATCAGTGGCTTGGGGTGCACAGGGTGCTGTGTCCTATGCCAGCAATGAAGCCAGCAGTCCCGACGCTGAACACTGCCTGCCTGCTTGCTACATGGGATCTATCGTCCCGCTCCTGCTGGATGCTGATGAACCAAAATAACTCCCTGTTTTTCCCAGCCAGCGCTGAGCTGGGATGTGTTTGGGAAGGCGACTGCGACACTGTGACAGATGGCCAAGAAAGCAAATGCTGTTTTTTATGTCACCTCCGTGTTTCCTCCTCTGCTGTCTCCTGCGCTGGAGGCGGTGTTTGGAGATGGTGTGTGCTGCCAGCATGCGGCTGGCGCCAGAGCTGAGGAGACAGCAGAAGGTTAGAGCAAGGTGCTGGCCACCTCACGTACAGTTCTCCCCTGGCTCTCTCATGCTTTATGACCTACATCAAGGCCTTTTCCTACAGGAATTTGGTCCAAAGATGGGGCTTGGAAGTGGGCTGGTGCTTGAGGTGGAGTATTTGCTTTTGCAGAGCCACTGAACAGCCCCCCACAACCTGCCTGCAATGACTGCTGGCCCAGTCTTTTTTCTTTTGCCCTGAAGAGCCAGATAGGCCAGGAAAACTAGGCCAGAGTCTCCTTCTGCCCGCTAGTGTCCAATACTGGCTCTTCTTCTTACAGACCCAATGCTAACTGCCCATACAGGACCCTGGGCAAGCCAAAGCTTTGATAAAAGCCAGTTTCTGAAACTCCGTGATGTGCCACTGCCTCTTCTCTGTCTTTGCGCATGTCACTCTATCTTTGGGCAAGGGACCACTCACCTCCCCTCCTGAGGCACAAACATAGTGAGAGATGGAGCCCTCAATCCCTGACGTACAGTGGAAATTCTCCAAGAGAAGGGGAGCACAGAGAAGCCGGTGACTGTAAACTGCTGCCACTTGGGTTATACCG
>NW_009202723.1:0-10550 GCF_000690835.1 Fulmarus glacialis | reverse complement strand
CCCCCCCCCAGCCGGTGCAGGTGGCTGCTGCTCCACGCTGCGGGCTCCGTTTCCACATGGCAGGAGAGAGCCGCTTCTGCCGCACTGCTTGGCTGCCAGGACACCAGCTCCTTTCGCAGCCTGCCTGGTGTGGAAGGAGTGACTGACATCTCTGTTTGGCACAGCGTCTATCTGCCTCCTGCTTCTGCCTTGTTGCACTTGGCAATTCTCCCCCTTCTCCCTCTGTTTTTCCACTAGGAGATCTCACACTCCTCTGCCTTGGCAGCGGGTAGACAGACAAGAAGGGGTGGACAGATATATGGACTCAGAACAGCTCAGCAATGACTCTCCTGTCTCTCCCTGCCTGCGATGGAGAAAGAATCTCCCTGAATTCAAGGATCCCTGAATTCAAGGATCTGGCATTGAGCAATGGGGATCACTGGTGTTTAAGGCAGCCAGGGCTTCTTTTCCTAAGATAGGGAAACTGAATTCAGAGAGTTGGTGAAAAATCAGTGTCACACTAGGTGACAGACCTATGAACTGGACTCATTTCCATTGTGAGCTGGGAGCCCTCGTGGGCCTGGGGAGCCCCAAAGGGCTCTGCACAGCAGCTTCCAGCCTCACGGCCCTGAGGACCAGGAGACTGCAAGCAAAGGATGAGCAGCTGGCTGCAGCTCTGCTTTGGGCTAGTGTTCCGCTGGGCTGTCTGGCTCACTGCCACCTCAAAGCCCTGCGGCGGGTAACTCAAGCCCTATGTAAAGATGGTTCAGAAAAATAAAGCAAAAGAGATAGTAGTGGGCAGATATGAAGGTGAGGGAGCAGGACAGATACGATGACAGAAAAATTCTGCAGAGAAGCAGCACAAGGTAGGGAGAGGCAGAGAGGAGCTGGTCTGCACCCACACACCCAGGCCCAGCCCTTCCCTGCAAGCAGGAGCACTGAAATGGAAATGCTTTGCTATTTACAGTGCCAGCATCCTTCCTGCTCCCCCCAAGGAGCCAGACTGGGGCCTTCCCTGCCTGCCCAAGGCGGGCAGGGAGGGCCCCAATCTGGCTCCGTTGGGGGAGCAGGAAGGATGCTGGTACTCTGTGCCACAGACGTGTGTGTGTGTGGGGAACAGGGATGCTGTGAGGCTTAAGAATGCAGTGGGGAGCAGGCTCAGCTCCCTCATCCTCTCTGAGGACAAAACCTGTAATGGTGAAGAGGAGCAACATGCTCATGATTAAACACTTCCTGCCTTCACCATCTCCCTGTGCCACTCCAGAGTCATCCAGGGGCTTAGGAACAAGGCAAGGTGGGAGACACAGAGGCTGGGCAGAGCCTCGGTTTCCTCCAAGTGGCAGAACAGGCCAGGAGGTATTTCAGACCTCCCTACAAGGCCCTGGTCGTTATTCTGCAGCATTATTCTGCTATGCAGGGAGACACATGCGTGGGAGTGTGTAAAAGCAATGCCAGCCCATGACCTGGCTTCATTTACCCATAGAGGTAGCACTGGCAGCAGAAAAGAAACTTGATCCCATGCTGCTCACTGTTGTGGCTGCACCCGCCTGGCCCCAGGGGAATTACTCAGTGTTGTAAGAGCCAGGCACCAGTCCAGTTCCTCAGGGCCAGCATCTGCTGACAGGTGCCAGCGAGCAAGAGCTGAAGCTGAGCTGTGCCTGGAGCCAGCACCCTCCCTCTGAGCTGCTGAGCAGCAGCTCATGGTTGTGGAGACCTCCCACCTCTCAGTGGGCCCCTGGAGCTCAGCCTCCTGGGCCCACGCTTTCCCGGAGTGTGGAGCAATGTCAAGGTCAGACCTGCCACAGTGATGTGCCCCCAGTGCTCAGCAGAGAGCAGATGACGGGTCCTTTGAGAGCAGGGCTGTGAGGACACAGAGCTTCAGGACAGCACCCAGGTGTTCCTCTCTCTGCACACTGCCACACACCAAAGACAACTGCCCCAGACCTGGAAAAGGGTCTGTAAAGACACAGAGAAAGTCTATGAGGGCTGTGACTCTGGTGGCCTGTGGGATGGTGGGATTAAGTCCACCTTGCAGAGCTCTGACCTGCAGAGGTCCTTGACATTTCCCATTCTTTGCCTTCATCAGGTCTACTCTGAATAGCACTTCCACAGCACAGGTTTTTGATGTGGCACTCTGCAGACTAGATGATGAAAGAGCTAACTGTCCCCTGGGGATGGGGCTGAGGCTGGCAGCAAAGCAACTGTGAAGTCAATTAAGCAGAAAGCTCCTCCAACTACTCCAGGTCCCTCCCTCTCCGCTCTTTCCCACTAGAAACAGGGCTGGAGGATGGAGGCAGAAGAAGGAAGGAAGCTAATGACTCTAACACTGGCATTGCCTCCCTGGCAAAGCACAAGAGCAGCCTCATACAAGTCCTTTTGGAAAAAACAATAGAAGCGGTGAAGCTACAGTCCTGGGAAGTATGAGGTTTTTCAGCCAGGTATTTGGTTCCCTACATGGCACAGTCCAACCATCTCCCCGCTCTTACTCTTCCTTTCCTACATGCTCCCAAGCATTCACACCAAACCAAATGGCTCGTACCAGCGCTAGCCTGGTTCCCAGCTTGGAGACCTGTGGGTTGTTCTCTAATTGGGCTGTCTCAGGCCAGATGGCCAGAGGTCAGAGGCTGGCTGTTAGGCAGTGGCTGTACTCAGCATGATAGCTGGCGGGGCTGGCCACATGGAGCATGTCTGGGCTCAGATGACAGCAGGGCAACAATCTTTCACACAGCTGCCTCCTGCTTCAGCAGAGCTGGCTGGGAGGGTTCCCAGTGGGTGGCCTCCTGGCTGCCCCAGAAGAGCTAGACCTGCTCGATCCTCCCCTGCCCTCCTGCATGGTACCCACATTCATTAAGATGCAACAGTCCGGCAGGAGCGAAGCTCAAGTAAGATCAGTCAGGCACTTGGCTATTTTCCAGCTCTCCTGGGCCCTTCTGAAAGAGCTGCCACCTACACGGCTCCCACGCTGCAGCACGGCTCACTCCGCAGAGCTGACCTCATGAAGAGTGCAAGCCTCTGCAGGAAGGGAACTGCCAATCACTTGGCCACGGTCAGCATCTCAGGGCCTGATCCTGCAGCACCTTGAATGAACCAGAGTCAGTTTTGAATGAAACAGACCCAGTTTGTTACACAAGAGAAAAGACTGTGTAAAAAGGAAGTCATGTTTTGAAGCAATGCAGCTATCCATCATTGCAAGGTTCTTTCATCTTTTCCAGGGGCAGCTGGAGCCCAGTCCTGGTTAAACAATATGAGAGCCCAGGGCAGAAATTGCTCAGGATCATTTCCACCTGGCTCTGGGCTGCTTGATAACTAAGTTGTTTCAGGCAGAGAGCGGTGCCTTAGTTTCCCCATCGATAACATCAGTGATGCTCAGCTTCTGTAGAAGTACTGCAGTTTGCAGTTTACTGTGCTGTAGTCCTGGGTCTGATCCTGGCTGTTACTCCATTCCCCTCATCAATCTCTGGACCTCATCAGACTTCCTTCCTGTTTGTACCATTAAAAGGAAACAAAAGCCAGGATCTTTGGTGACAACAATATACACTGCCCTCTTCCCATGGCAAAGAAGGGGCTGCCTGTTTCCCTGCGAAAGGCTCCTGAAAAGTTAGACTTGTATCAGAGGTCTGTCAAACTGCATTTGGGATGAAGATACTGTGAATGAGCCACCACCTGCCAGCCAGCAGCTCCATTAACGTAGGACTCCTTGCAACACAGCGCAGGGAGGAAGGGCATAAGATGGTTCCTGTGGTCCCTGAGACTTCCCACAGGAAAACAAGAGCATACGATGGATATTGATCGGTGCACACAGAAGTTCTGATGCTTCTGGGCTATCACAGGTCTTGTTGGGCACAAGCAGCCACTGTCCTGTGCATGAATCATCCTAGAACCCTCTGTGCAGCACAGTTGAAATCCCTGTTTAAGATTACTGCTGCCTCCTCCTTCCTGTCCTATGGATTGGGCCCACAGGCCATAGAAGATGCTCTGGCTTTGCTGGCAGAGGAATGTTATGGTTTCAGCCTTTCTCTCCCATGGCAGTGCAAGACGGGATGGGGGACCGATGTGGTGTCTGTGTTGCAGCTTCTAACAGAATTAAAAGGAATCAAAGGTCAGAAGTGTGGAAGAGCTCCTCTACAGGGATGGACTAACCTAGAAATCTTCAGTCTGGAAGAGAGTTCAGTGACAGGAAAGAAAAGGCTGAGGTTTGTAACATCTTCAGACTGTGATCAGGGAGCAAATACCGCTCGTTCTTCACTCTTCAAGAACTAGAAGGGCAGAACTCAAAAGAAATGAAAAATCAGCAGGTGCAAAAGAAATGTATGACAGCGCTTTTTCGCACTGCAGGATTCACCTTTGTTTGCAGGAGCCAAAGCCACTGACAGGCTTAGCGTGGGGTAAGATGCACTCACTGAAATCTCCTCACGAGAACCTTAAGCCGTAAAACAATCCCTAATCTGCTCTTGGTGAGGGAACATGTACAAACAGAGCCAGACCGTCTATCTCTGCCCTATTACTTACGTGCTTCAAGAAACAGCACTGACTGCAGGCAGCTAGCAAGCCACATGCCCTTTGGTCTGACCCAGCATGCCTGTTCTCACCCCCTGCGTGCTGCTCGGCCACATGGCTGGGAAGAAGAGACAAATTCCGTGTGTGCCTGCCTGCCTGCCTTGACTGACGCAGGGCAGGCTCAGTGTTATTTCGGGACAAGATTTCCATGAATAACTCCCCTCATCTGCCAAACCCAAATTAAAATTTGCTGCCAACAGTCATGAGCCCTCCCCCCCTTTCCTCCCTCTCTTCTTTTCTTTTTTTTTTTGGGACAATTTCCTGCATTAAGATAAACAAGTGATAAATCCAGATTGTGCATTAAACACTGGCCCACGCGGTCTGGGAAACAAAGAGCATGAAGGAACACTGCGATTCAAACTGTTGCTAGCCGATACGCATTTGGGCATGTCAGCTTTTAAAGGATTTTCTCAGAAAAATTCTTTCAGATTTCCTGATGAGTCTGCAACACGAAATTTTGTGAAAAAGTACTATAACCTGCAAGCACATGAGCCCCAGACCCAGGGATTGCCTGGAAGGCCTGGTATTGATGCCTTTCCGTGTGCAGGGAAGAAGTCTGGTTAAGGACTGGGAAAAACTATGATGCGAGGCCTGCAGCTCTGCATAAAGCTGAAGGTTTCCTGCAGTACACTCACCAATTTTTGGCCAGCTTTAGGAGGCTCCTACCCTACTTTCCAGGGTAAAAGGTGCTTGCTTTCTCTAGCCATATCTGGCACGTCCTTCAGAGAGCTGGGAAGTCCAGGCAGAATACTCCTTGCAAAAGAGTCTGGTGTTTTATCTGACAGAGATTTCTCTCTTTTCCTGTTCCCTGGAAATCTACAGGCGTCCTGGGTGCTGTGAAACAAAACCCCCTTCTTCTGCCAATGAAGGCGTTCTACAGCCTTGGAAAAGTGAAAGGAATGGCTCAATGAGTGGCTTCTTCTGAAGAATTAGGGTGGGCTCTCATCCAGCAGCCATCCCCACATGCTCACAAAGGCAAACAGTTCCCCCTTTTCCTCACAGAAGCAGTCACAGAGCAGTGTAACACGAAACTTCCCAGCAGTCAGGTTCAATGTAGGTCAGGTAACCCCTTCACTCACTGAAGCACTGGTAGTAGCTTTGCGTGTGAATACAAGTGTCTGCAAACTAAAGGAGTGATGGAGAGGGCACCAATGAGGGCATGCAAGTGGAGGAAGAAACCCGTCGGAAGAGGGCAGACCAAGGCACTTGTGTGCATCACACTCATCCCAACCCCTGGCAGCTCAGCCTGGAGGGGAGGGCCAATGCATCTCCACAGCATTCATTCACCTCCACCTGGTCTATTCTAGGAAAGCCTGCCTAGAATTCATCCACCCAAAGCGTCACACTTCACAGCTCCCTTCCCACGCAGAGCTCACCCAGCAGCTTGTTTCCTTGCTCTGAATAAACACTGCTTCCCTGCCTGCCTCCCCACAGCCAGGCTGCACTGCAGATGGGCCCTGCCCCAAAGGCAGCCAGGGTTACCTTCCCCCCACACCCAAGGGAGGATGTGGCAGGCCTAATCCATACCACGCTGGTCTTGGGAAGCCATGTCCTGCTTCCCACCAAGGGCAGGAAGAAGGGGTAGGGATAAAAGCTACACCAGGGCTTTCACTCCTTGGTTTCTGTTTCCAGCCAAGGCAAGTAGAGGCAGATGCTCCCCGGTGGTAATACCAGAGGGTTCAGTGCTCAGGACCACCCTGGTGATCTGGTCCCAGGCAGATCCCAACCCACCTCTCAGAATCACTCTGGTGTTAGGCCATGGGCAAATGCCTGTTTTGAGGACAGCAGAAGGTTTGTGGCTCCCTGGAGAAGAGTCCCCAGTCCTTTCTGGCACCTTGATGCAAAGAGGGCTGGCAGTGCCCAAATGCCCTTGGTTGCTGTGGATTTTGACCCAGTCCTTTCTACAGTAGAAACAACTAATTTTCTTGAAAGCTCCCCGTCAGCAGTACAGCACAGCACAAGGGCTGTGAACCAGTGAGTCTCAGTGAACCACTGCCCTCCTGAGACATCTCAGAGGCAATCACACCCATAAACTAACAGCAAGTTCAGAATCTCACCTGCTTTCAGGACTCAGGCCAGTGCTCATTAACGAAGGAAACGTGCTGATCCAGAACACAGAACACCATCCTACTCTGAAAGGACACATTCAAGTAAGCAAAGACTTGGTAACAGTACTTCGACTGTGAAATATGCAGAACAAGTTTTTCAGACTGCTTCTGTGGGGACTGATAACCTGAGATGTGAAAATCCAGAGAAAGGGAGAGAACTGGCCATTTGGAGAATGCACACATGGAGAGCCCAGCAAGCCCAGATACGGAAGATACAGACTTTGATATTACCACCACTAGAACAGACTTAGATGGTGAGATTTTGAATGCTTCTATCCCATTTCAATTTCTCACAGGAGTAGTTGGCAATACATGGAAACTCCAACGAGCCCTATGTTCGAGCCTCACAAATGGAAACATCCAACACACTGACTCCTCCCAGGACTTCATTTATGAAAAGTTCATAGAGAACCAAATTCAGCATTTCACCCGCTCGTAGCGATCAGCTCAATGTCAGACTGGCAGCAGGGCAGATAATGGCTTGTATGCTATAAATCTGTTATTTTTATGTCATTTAGTCCCTGTCATTTTAACCCCCTCTGGCCTGAGTATTGTCTTTCACAAGAGTCACAGGCAGATACTTGTATAACCAAGAACGACACTTTCCTTGTCTCCCTTCTCCCAATTATTTTCAGACTTCCTGAGCTGGCTGTGGTTTCATTGAATAATTCTCCGTGGATTTTCCTTCCATGAATTTGCCTAGTTTCTTTTTGACTTCATCTAAACTTCTACCACCCTAACAAGACAAAGATTTCCACAGGCCTACTCCCCTCATATGTAAAATTTCCCAAAATGTAAGTCCTCCTGTTGCGCCTCAGGCTTTGGCTCCAAAGGACACTCTGCCACTGTTGCAATTTAAAAAAAACCCAAACACACCATACGCTGGTAGATGGTCTGGCCCAGGGTTTTTGGCAGGTACTCCTTGAGGCGGCCATAATCACTCATTTAAATCTCATTTATTTTTATTTTAGAAAGCTCCCTAACAACACAAAAGATTTCTTTCCTGCATCTCACTGGAATTGTGTGCATATTGCCATGGCAACCATGCCAGAGATTTTTGTGGTCCCAGACCCATTTTATTGGTTATTAGATATCTGTGCAATAAAAAAAAATAATATATATAGCTTTGTTCTCCCATCTGTCTGTTCCATCTGCTTATTTCCAAGTGAAATACAACCATTTGTCTCAGCCACAGCTTTCTCTCCTTCCTCATGGGATTGGCTGAAGGAAACAGAGATGCATCTGCTGGTGGTCATGGAAGTGGTGAAGGGAAGGAGGAGGAATGAAAGACATTGCTGTGGACATGAACCTGACCAAGCCTATCAACTGTGATGACAACACCTGCAGGGTTAAACCAATTCTTCCTCACAGTCCAAGTCCCTGGCCACGATAGCTGGCCTGCCCATTACCAATTATCTCCCAGGTGTGAAGGGGAAGAGAAGCTCAAGAGGACTCTGGCCAACACAAACCTTATTTGCTCCTGGTGGAACTGCTGTGGCCTGGCTGCAGCTCAACCCCAGCCTGTTGGTTTCCTGTCACTGGGGAAGTAGAGTCAAACATTATGTCACTGGTCAGCAAACAGGAAACTCATCACAGCTCAGCTGCATCCATTAAGAGTCCCTTCTACCTTCCCAAAAAAGAAGGAGAAAAGTATCACCTCAACCCAGCACACACTGTTCCATGGAACGGGAAAACACCAGTAACGAGACCTCTCTGCCAAACTGACCATGTTCCTCCCTACAGTCATCTGCCTCAGATCCGAACACGCGCCGAAAGGTAGTTGACGTGCCCCCATCTGTGGGACTAATTCCTTCTGGCAATGTTTGCCTTGCCTGCCCACTCCCACAGCCTCCGCTGGGAGAGAGGATGCGTTTCCAGCCTCCCAGCTCCCTTACATTATTTAAGCTGTCGGTTGTTAATTATAGCGCTGCATTTCAACTTGATGCTTCCCAGGGGGCTAAACCACACTAACAGGCTAAAAGTGGTTCCCAACTGAATAATTTGGGAGCCTCTGCTAGAACTGAGCCTAAGTCTCCATCAGCCAGGGTGAGACATTCCCTACCGCCCTGCTCTTGGGAGATTGGAACTGCGCCTTCTGCTGTAAGACTCATATCTGCACTTTCTTACCCCACAGAACAAACATTCCCGCTCACCAGATGGGAGCCATGGCTTTCTGGGAAGGGATGTCAAATTGGCCTTCAGCTTTCTCCACATAAATGTCTCCTTGCCTGCCTCCCCGTCAGCTCTGAATCTCTCAGTGCAGGGGGAAGGGACAGGAAGGATGCACAGCCTTGTCTAGTTGGGGATGCCTCAGAGTTTGAAGCAGAGAGGAACCCTCTTCCACCTGACCTGCAGAGCAAGGCCAGGATGACTTGTCCCATCAGTCGAGCTTCCCATTTTTCATAGGCTGGAAAAACTCTGCTGCCCTTCTACAGAAGCAAATCAAGTCTCTCAATCACACAACCATGACCACCAAGCTTGGGGGACCCACATGTCCCTTGCAATGAGGAAGGTGTTGCTAAGCAAGCGGTCAGGTCAAGTGAGAATAAGCAAATGTGAAACTGATGTGATGTTGATGCTTTCTAACTTGTAGCAACATCCTCCAGCCAGGCTGCCCCTTTACCTCGTGTGACCACAGAAACATCTGCTTCAAACGCAGAAACAAGTGCAGCCGTCAACTCGCTCAGGGCAAGAGCATGAAAAAAAAGGTGGGGTTAGACAGTAGCATGGGGAAAGGCTTGAGGATCCTAGCCTGCCAGCTCCTGACACAAAAGCGTCCATTTTCCTCAACTGTGTTAAGGGAGATGTTGCTTTGTGGGGATTTGTTTCCAGAATTATCAGACCTAATGGCTCAAATGTGCCAGAGGAAGCTCAAAAGCTGGTTGAAGAGTGCTTCAGAAAGCACCTGCTGCTGGCACCGCCTTTCAGTTGTGGTCACCTGAGTCCGTGTCCTGCTAGCTGTGCACCACGAAAAGCAGCATAGCCCAGCGACTAAAGCCAGGGGAGATCCAGCTACGCGTGCCCTCTGCCACTCTTGACTGGTTCAAAGGGTTTTTCTTAACATCTACAGAGTAATCACCATAAGAGAGTTCACAGCATGCTTAGCAGGATGCAACTCTTCCTAAAAACAAGAAAAAGCAGAAAAGAGACAATAAATGAAAAAGAAGAAAAACAGAAAGGTGAAAATCTTATTGCATTGAGCCATAACTATAGTTGAGAACAGCCTTTAGACCAGGAGATTCAGGGCAACTGTTCAGCTCCTATGTGCTTTGCCAAATTTGCATAAACAACCCACAGTAATTATAATTTCATCTTGAATAGGTATTATTTTAATTGTGACTGCTTTTCCTGCTCAGCACTAATTGGAGAAATCACAAAAGAACAGCAAACGGGAAGGCTGCTGATGACTTTGGCCTTTCCTTCCGCCAGCCAGCTCACACGCCCCATCAGACCCCCTTTTCTGGTTGACCCCCCTAAAGCTTTGTGCAATGCAAAACAAACCACGCAGTGCTGAAATAATTACAGCCCCTAAGTGGCCATGCAAAGAAACCAAGCACCTTCCTGCCCGGGATGACTATAGCTCTCGGCAAAGCTGCCTCAGAACATGCTCCCAACCACAGACCTGCTTTGGCACTTGCTGGTGGGGTCAGCAACTTGAGCTCCAGGCAGTTTCCCCTTAAAATCGACTGCTCAGACAAACTGCTGCGGTTCTCAGAGAGCCTAACCCCGCACCAACCCCTCAGAGAAACCCCCTTCGGGTAACAATCGCCCTCAGCTAAAGTCCCCTCAGAGAAACCCCTTCTCCTACCCCAAACCCGCCCTCACTGCTGCCAGCACCGGCTGGCCTAACGGTCGCGGGAGGAGCCTTATATAATCTCGGTGAGGAGCGGCCGAAGGGGATTGGCC
>NW_009202722.1:1653-2121 GCF_000690835.1 Fulmarus glacialis | reverse complement strand
CTGGCCTTCCCTTTGCCCTCGCACCTCGCTGCTGCAAACGGACTGCCTGGGGAAGGGGGTCCCCTGCTCCCACCCTGTGCTCAGGTCTCCTTCGCTGGGGCTCAGCCCTGGGGTTTGAACCCAGCCCAGACGCAGATGAAACCTTTGGGCTTTTCTGCAACAACACATGACGTTTTGGCTGGGTAGGAGCCCGGGTGCATGGCCCGGGGGAGGAGAGCTCCGGCAAAATGCCCACGCAGCCCCGGTGCACGCTCCTCTCTATCCTCTGTCCAGCGCCGGTAGTCATGGAAACGGGCTAAGAGTAGAGATGAGGGACCAGCGGGTTGCGGCTGCTCAGGGCTGTCCCTGTGGCCCCGAATGCTCAGGGGTCCAGACCAGCATCTCCAGCCCCATCCTGCCTGCGGGCACCCATCACCCTGCCCGTGATGGCACCCGGCGAGGGGACGGGGCAGCAGGGCTGTGCTCGCT
>NW_009202722.1:1152-1354 GCF_000690835.1 Fulmarus glacialis | reverse complement strand
GGATGGAGCGGGGCTCCCGCAGCCTCCCCGACTCCGGCCGTGCCTCCCCCTGCCACCGCGATGGGGAATGGTTCATCAAACTGCTGCAGGCGGAGGTGGAGAAGATGGAGGGCTGGTGCCAGCAGATGGAGAGGGAGGCCGAGGACTACGACCTGCCAGAGGAGAGTGAGTCGGGGGGATTTGCGGGGTCAGGAGAGACTGG
>NW_009202722.1:618-1116 GCF_000690835.1 Fulmarus glacialis | reverse complement strand
CTCCCGGCTTGGGACCACCTTGGAGCATCTCCCCTGCCAAGGCTAAAGAGGTTGGGTGGGGGAAAGAAACACCAGGAAACCCTCCGGGACTAGCGGAGGGAGGAGACCCCATGCGGGTCGGGGGGATCCGAGCTGTCCCGCTGCGCAGGGGAGAGGCTCTGTGCCCCGCGCCAGTCTTGGAGAAGATCCGGAGCGCCGTGGGCAGCGCCCAGCTCCTCATGTCCCAGAAGGTGCAGCAGTTTTACCGCCTCTGCCAGCAGAACATGGTGAGTGCCAGGGCAGCGGTGCCACAGGGTCAGCCATGGCCGGCAGGGAGTCTTGTACCCTTAGCCAGTGGAAAAGGGACTTTGTAACCCCTGGGGGAGAGCCAGACAGAGAGCCCCCAGCAGTGTCAGGGTGGGATGGCCGTGTGGCCAGCAGAGCCGATGTCCCGCAGGTGGACATGGATCATACTCTGTCCCTCTGTCCCCGCCGGATCCCAACGCGTTCCCTGTGCCC
>NW_009202722.1:0-499 GCF_000690835.1 Fulmarus glacialis | reverse complement strand
CTGGGCCCTCCTGCAGCTCTCCATCGAGGACGTCAGCATGAAGTTCGCGGAGCTGCAGCAGCTCAAGGCCAATGGGTGGAAGATCGTGGAGCCCAAGGTAAGGGCAGGGCTCTGCCACTGGCACTTGTCCCCTGTCACCTCTCCCTCCCTCCTCCCCAAGCACATCTGTGCCCAAACTGCCGCTGCCGGACTGTCGCCGGTGACTGCTTTTAGCAAACACTTGGAAAACAAAGATCTGGGAAAAACAAGGCTAAAGAAGGGGCTGTTCCCCCGCTGCGGTCTCGCAGCCGGCTCGCTGGGTGTTTCTGGGCAGCGCTGCCTGCAAAGGGCCGGGCAGGGTCTTGGCACAGGCGGGGCAGCGCGCCGCGGGCGCCTTCATGCCCGTGCAGATGGACGAAGGGACACTCAGCCCTGCCTCGCGACTCAGCGCGGTGCAGGAGGGGCGTGGGGCCGTCTCACGGTGGCTTTGGCTTTGCCACCCGTGGCAGCACCATGCACG
>NW_009202721.1:23316-43389 GCF_000690835.1 Fulmarus glacialis | reverse complement strand
TCCCCGGGCACCCCTCTGAGGGTAACCCCGCCCGGGTGCTCTGTAGCTTCCCCGCCTTGGAGCCGAACTCTCACCTCTGGCCCTCGTACCGGTTCGGATCGCCTGCAGTCAGTAAAGGTGAAAGGCTTCCCAGCGTCCTCGAGCCGTTGCCTGCCTTCCCCCTCCCTCCCTCTGCCGAAGGCAGTCGTGGGCCATCGCTGTCCGTGGGCTTTGCCATCCCCACGCCATGTACCTCCAGAGCGACTTCTTGTTGAACAAGCAAGGGAGACCATTCTTCATAAAACTGGTCTGTGATCCTTCTGATTTTGTCCCCGCCTGACATGTTGTTGTGTTATACTTTGGAATAAAGGTGTCTCCTCCAGCTCCTGCGAGTTTTGGCCCTGCAGAGGAATTCCAGGTCCAGCTGATCATGCACAAGGTTGGTGGACTTGAGCATCTTGAGTCTGATTAATAAAGCTATAAATGATTTGAGACTGGCATATTTAAAGGACATTTCTCTTTGTAAGTCATGCCCCCACTGTGATGGCAAGAGAGTCCACTTTCCAGGGCTCTGTTACTGGAAGGGACGGATGCTCTTTGCCAGAGCGCTGAGACTTTTGCATCTTTTAGTTCAGAAAGAAATGATGGATTTAGTGAACTTGTCAATATGCTAGAGAAGCCACTTGTTTGAGAGGGGTTTGGGAGGCTTCCCTACGGTATGCTGCTTCAGTGAGGAACTGGGAAGGAGCATTGTTGGCTCCTGGAAAACTGATCGATTTACTCCTGCTGTGATTTGTGTCCTACTGCTGATTCCCCTGGGGGTATGGCACAGACATCTCAGCTGCAGAGGTCTGATTTATTTATATTCACACTTAGCTATTAATGGTGTGTTGCCTCCATACCCTCCTACAGTGCAATCACTTCCTCTCTATTTCCTGTCCAAACTAAGAACTCAACTTCTTGCTCATATTTGAGAGAAAATGGTAAAACACATCAAAACAGAGCTCTTAATTCTTCCCTGCCAGCCTTCACTTCTCCACTTGTTCACAAATAACACCATCTTTGTGATCACAATGGCCCTGCGAGCAGCCTGGAGTGCCTTTGGCTGCAGCCTTTTCCTCTTGGTCTGGGTACTTAAGCAGCGTCTGAATCTTGTTGGTTTCTTTCCAGCCACACAGATTACATTCCAGCTAAGCTGTCATCACGACTATAGCAAATTCTCCCTCTCTGGGCTTGACAGCTCTCGTTAGATTTATCTAATATCCGTTCAAAGCATTCAGGAGAGATTTTCTTCTTGTGTGCTCTGCTGTCTTCTGCTTTCCCCTTCTTTTCAAGTACAGACTCCCTGTCTTGCTGTCTACAGGCCCTACCCAGGTTTGGAAGGAATCTTGTGGGTGCAATGTGCCACCCTTAGAGGCAAGTGTGTGATGGAGGAATTTGCAGAAATATCCATGCCTTCCCAGACATGTGCATTATAACAAATTGGCCACAACACTCTATATCAAACTAACCATCCTCCCAGGCAATCACTTCTCAAATTTACAGCATGTCACCAGGATGGGGAGGAATCATCCCTGTCTTAGAACTGAAAACCATGGCAAACTCCTTTGTTGAGAATGCCCAGACAATTCTTGTAAATCAACTGTACCAGTGAGGAAGATGTACAGCCCGAGCCTGGCAAACATCTTCAATCTGAGTATGAACTGGAAGAGATCAGAATCTGGATCAAAACAATCATCTAGCCATGCTAGAAGCATCAGTACTCCCCCCATTCTCATCAGTGGTCAATCTTCACTACTTCAGAAAAAAACTATCCTTTCCTGTTATTGCTGACCACAGTCACAGAATGGCTGAGATTGGAAGGGACCTCTCAAGGTCATCTGGTCCAATCCCCTGCTCAAGCAGAGCAGTTGCCCGGGACCGTGTCCACACGACTCTCCATGGAGGGAGACCATACAACCTCTCTGGCCAACCTGTGCCAATGTTCAATCACCCTCAGGGTAAAAAAGTGTTTCCTGATGCTCAGAGAGAACCTCCTCTGTTTCAGTTTGTGCCCATTGCCTCTGGTTCTGTCACTGGGCACCACCGAAAAGAGCCTGGCTCTTCTTGTACCCTCCCTTTGGGTATTTATATACATTAATAAGATCCTTCCCAAGACATCTCTTCTCCAGGCTAATCCGTCCCAGCTATCTCAGCCTTTCCTTATAGGACAGATGCTCCAGTCCTGTCATCATCTTTGTGACTCTTTGCTAGACTCTCTCCAGTATGTCCATGTCTCTCTGGTACTGATGATGTTGAGATGTTGACTCAGAGGGTCTTGAGGGATGCCAGCCGCCCTCAGTGCCTGCCTGTGTCTCAAGCACATTCACAGTGGGTGTTGGATGTGGAAACAGTTCCCAGCAGAATTGTCCAAAGTTCACAAGGCTTCCTCCTCAAACCCATGCTTGTCCACCTCTACTTCCCTTTTGACAGCAGTTGGGCTGCCAGTTTGCCATAGCCATTGCTTATCCCACTTTTCTCTTTGTAATCTTGCTATTCACCTTTTTCACCTTGTGCTCTCGCTATCCACCTGCTTTTGCCCTGAGAGGGAGCTCTTCAGAGCGACACACATTCTCACAATTACTACGTCAGTGTAATCACAGCCTCTTGCATTGGCAACAATTAGAATACCCGTGAACTTTGTGATTAATCACATCTTCCACTAACGGCTGTTCTTAAGACATCCCTCATCAGGTTAGAAAATGGAAGTTGTTGCACTTCCACTGCTCTCCATTCTGTTGTAAATTTGGTTATTTTGAGCAGCTGGAGTTAGAGGTTGCAACTTCACATTTCTTGTCTTCTGAATGTAGCCTCAGGTTTCCTGTTTCACAGTCGTTGAGCCCTGTCGTTCAACAGCCTGATCGAAACATCTTGTCATACGCACTCTTTGCTTTGGCATGGAGGGAAGCAGATCAGAAACTTCTGCAGCCGAAGCGAGTGAGGAAATAATTTATACTTCTGTCAAATTCTCTCAGACTCCGCCACCAAGGGCCAAAGCTGGACAGGAAAGGAGAGGTAAGGAAGCTGGATGAGGTAGGTCAACAAAAGATTTTATTTCAAGCGAAAGCAAATTCTAACAAAAACACTCTGAGCTGGCTACTGACTTTGTGTGGTGTTGCTTTTGTTCTGAAATTACCGTGAGTATTTTACTGTGATAAAAGCCGATGGGTCAGAGACCCAGCATTGTTCCCCTCCCTCTCTCTGTCAGACCCCTTTCGGTATTTACTCCTGGGCATTCATCCCAGGCATCCTTTTCTCCGAAAGGGGTTTGCACTTTTAAAGTTGTCTGCTTCTCAGCCATAAGAGATTGTCAGCAATAGTTCTTTGAAGGGCAGGCGAGATGCGAGTACAGATAAATTAGAGGCGTATGCTAATCAGAGATCAGAGACAGAGGAGGCATATGAGATCATCCATTCTCTCTCCCGTGGGGCTCTGCAGGATTCTTTTGTGATACATTTTTTCCTGTGTTTTCTCTGTTTTAGTTTTACATACCTCCCAGTGAGCAAATTTTCAGCTTTTGTCTTGAGACAGTTCTGCAGGGCATTTTATTACCAGGAAGATTTTCTTAGTGCTTTCCTTAAATTTTCTCTTCCCTTATTTCTGCTCCATTCCCCCTGTTCAGGCCTTGCAAATGTAGCACTGAGCAATTTCTCTGGCTGCTTATTTGAGAAATACCACCTTAGAAGAGTGAGATTTTGCATTGATGATGATTCTTTATAAGCGTCTCCTTCCCATGAGATGATTGCTTTTCCTCTAAATGCCCGTGTGCTTTAGATGAGTTGTGTTGCATTGGCTGCAACACTAATGGTTGACATTAGCTTTTTTCAGAGCTGTTACAGCAAAGGGGGCTCTCGCTCTGGGATACGAGATTTCTGTGCCCTGATCAGAATAACTGCATACATCTGTGGTTGTTACTGCTGCCTGGTCACTTGCTGCACTATGGAAACAAAGCCAGCACAGAAACCCCCAAGTTCCTATCTGGTAATCACACTCCTGCTTGGAAGGCAATCTTGCTTTTGCATGTGTTTTCATCAGAAATGATGTTTTCCGTTGCATCAGAAGACACAGGGACATCCCTTAATTCCCTGCCATTTGTGTTCACTCCCGCCTTGTTGGAGGTGGAGATTACCTGATGCCCTCTTGAGATGTTTGCAGTTTTCTTTTTAATATTCCTCCTCTCCAAATTCCTTTATGTACCCTCATCTTTTTCAGCTGAATTCAGAGGGCCTAAAATAAGGAAGCTGATCTTTGAACACACTTTCTGTGCATATTGTTTGATTATTTCCCAGCTCTCTTCTGCGTGTGAGGAGTCCCTAAGGAGCGCAGTTTAAGTACCTTTCTTTAGAAGATCTTTATTTTCAACTCTGTCCCCGCCTCCATCACTTTTAAGAGATGTGCTCTCAGGTATTTCATCTCTGTTTTCAAATGCACACCCTTGCTACCAAGTCATCCCTGGGACACATTATCACAGGTATATCACGGGTGTATAGATCAGTCCTCTGGTCAAACCAACTTTTTTTGGCTCCCATGGAGTCCTCGAAAATGAAGAGTTGCCCTGGCTGTCTTCTATTTGGCTTCCAGAGAGCCTTAGATATGCCACACTACCAAAATGTCAGTCCAGCAGTCACATAAGACAGCGTTAGCCTGTGTGGCATGCTTGTAGTAACAGTGATAACCAGGTCTGTGCCATAGCCAAGGACAGGATCCTCGTTTCTCAAATCCTCCTCCCTGGCCCTTGATAGTCATGCTGCTCCCATGCTGACGTAGACAGGAGCTGAGGGGAGCTATTTGGGACAGCACAATGACATTCTTCAGATTGTCCTAAAAGACTTGAATTATAAAATGCTAACAGCTTTCAGTTTTCAAACTGAATCTGGACTCCCAAAGCTAAAAATATTGGGTCACATTGCTTGCAGATGAATGCAGCGTATCACAGTCATTTCTCCAGGGCACTGACAGACCTAACTGGGTGTTTTGTATACTAGAAAATTATAACGTTAGATATTTACGTTAAATGTCCACCGGTCCACCTCGCCCTTCTCTTGGGGAGACTCTTCTACAGTTCCTCAGACAACCACATGGAAATATTTCTGGATACTCCATTCAGATTTCCCTCCTCGGTTTCAAACTCATTCCAGGTACTTCTCCCTTTCTCTTCTGCAAGAGCTTCACATGTACTGCAGGGGCTGAGGATCAAACACAAACCCCTGAACCTGTTTTAAAAAGGGGGAACTGCAGGGACTCCCTTTTGCAAGGGGTAAAATTCCCGATTTATGAAATTTTTTATTCCACTTCCCTGGGTTGATCACTGCAGTTCAAGTGAGGCTCAAATTCACCTTGAACACTTCAATATGACTTGCCCTCTTCACTCTCTTTTTTCCTCCCAAAATTATCTAATGTCATACTTTTTCATTTTTAAGAACTGAAGTGAACTCTCCCACTGCTCTGATTGTGGAGGTGCCCTGGGATTTTGTTTTGATGCTGAGTCGAGTCAGTTCCTTTTTTCTGCAGTTGGTTTGAAACAATAGAGAGTGAACTGCTCTATTCATTGCCAGGAGGCACCAGCTAGGATGCCCGGTGCTGGCATTTAAGGATTAACTGTTTCACTGACTGTCATCCCAGTCGTCTTGTCCTGGAAGTAGTTTTCCCTAAAATCCGGAACAGATCTGGAGGATGCAGGAGATAGCTTCTTTGAGAGGCAAGAGATGAAGGAAAACAGAAGTGCAAATTCTCAGAAATGTGGTCTCAGAACAAAGAATTATGTTTCAACAGATATTTATCCGCTTTTAGTTAGTTTTCAGTTGTAATCTGCAGAGAAGCAGCTCCACCCTACCCCTTAACCTCGGGCTGACTCCATTCTCTTGAGGCTTAATCTGATGGCAAAACCCAGTGACCTTACAAGAGGAATAGAGAGCAGGCAGAGAGAACAGCTACCCAGTTCAAGTCCTTCAGTTCTCCCATTGTCCTCTTGTGTGAAGCCGAGGAGTAGGTTGTAACTGAAATGTCTTTCTGTATTTTGTAACTGAAGAGAGATGTGTTTTTGTTCTTGAATTATGATTAAAAACATAATAAACGTTGGTATTTTTTTAACTACAAGTGGGGCAGCTAGAAGATCCTTCAAGCTTCAGGAAGCACAACAAAACCTTTACCTTAGGAAACATCTTTCTACCAGAAGAATGATGCTTACAGCAAAGCTCCCTCATGCTCTCCCTCGTTACTTCTTTTAGCCAAAACTGCAGGTCTAAATATGTTGCTATAAACTAGAAACTGGTCTTAAAACCGGTGAGCCTGCAAACCTCTCTAAGATCAAAATAAATTATTTTTTATTAATTTATTGATCTTGTCTACTTTCTGTATTTGGACAAAGCTTCCAATGCTTAAAGGATACATTCTTCTGTTTAAGTGAAATCCTTTCTCCTTCTGTTTTAGTGCTGGCTTTCTTTGTCCTTCCCACAATATTCTTGATACGTGATGTGCATTTGTTTTCAACCTCCACTGAGAGATCCTAAAAAAAGCCTCCTCTATTGCTTACAAATATTTTATTCTTTTAGCCATTCCTTTTAATTCCTTTCTGACAAACTTCCTCATTTTTCTGTAGTTTCCCATTTTGAAATTATTATACCACAGTGCCTGGTGGTGGTGGTGGTGGTGGTTTTTGGCTCTGTTGAATCTCAGTGCATTTGTGTTCACTGCAGCAGAGAAGCTGCTGGATGGAGCCATGGTGAGCCGGGTGGCCTGAGCATGGCTCAGGGCAGTCACGAGCTGGTTCGCTTTCTGTGTTTCCTGTCTTGCCGCTCCACGAGGTGCCTATTGATGGTGTCTAAGCATTCAGTCTCAGCATCATGCCCTGATGTGGCATTTGCTTAATTTAATGCGATTAATTGATGCTTGTCGTCACCGTGCTTCCCTCATGGTTGCTCTGGTTCCTTTTGCTGGTTCATGAGTGCTGTCACCATCCTTGTCTGGTATATAATTCCAACCTGATGCATTTAGTAGTATTTGCCTGGTCTGCAGTGTTGCTGTTACTCTTGATGCAGTTAGTTCTTTAACCTGATTTGGCTGTAATTTTTCTTGAGCAGAGAACAGTCCTCTCTGTCTTCCTTGTGTATTTTGTATCCTATTGCTATGACATCCTATCACAGCCCTTTTTCTACTAAGTTTTCGATGTACTCGCTGTGGTATTGTCTTTGGTTAAAGCTAGCCTTCCCCTCCCTCCATCTTACTTCTTAGACTCCTAGCCTTTTTAGGGAGTACAGATATGTTTCTTTAGGTCTTGTGACACGACCAAGAGAGAATAACCTCAGATTTCATGAGCTCCACCAGGGACTTTACTGCTGGATTTGAGTAGAAGACTCTGGAGCACCACAAGAGCAGGATGTGGTACATAAGCTTAAGGGAGAAGCACTGGGAAATCCTGGGTTCCTCAACATCAGTAACCATTAGCTGCACATTTAGTGCTTCTTAGAAAGTCCTATTGTCTATGCAGCTGTCACACTGAGATTAATAAAACAAGCAAACCAAACCCCCCTGGAGCTCATCTGTGACAGTAAGTGTCATCCTCTCCTCAACCTGGAGAGAGGAGATTTTAGTGCTGAGATTTCAAACAGCTTATGGAAAGTGAATGCCTTTCAGCTCCAGGAGAAGACAACAGAAGAGCAAGGTGTGGCCTGCAGGCTAACGGGTCATGCTGTACATGGGCAGACCTCTACATGGCAGTCCTGCCCCACCCTTGAAAGGAAGCTGTGCTGGGCTACGGTGGAGGCTGCCCCAAAGAGTCACCCTCTGCCACTGGCAGCAAGTGAACAGCAGATGATGGTGTGAAAGCGTGGAGGGGCATCCCAAGGTCTTCAAGGCTGCCCCTCCCATCCTACCACCCCGCCATCGGAGAGGCGGATGAGAGCGTAGGACTGACTTGTGAGTGTCCTGGGAAGATGTAACACGATGGTGTGTCTAAGCCTGTGAACAGGATGCTGAGGTTAAACCTGTTGCTGTTGCTAAGAGCGCGGGGGGAAAAGGCCTTGGGTTTCTTTTTGCATTTAAGCTGGAACATAGTGGCTGTAGCAGTGCAGCTCTGTGTTTCCACCCCGAGCTTCAATGCTGAGGCAGGAGCTGGTTTGCTGGGAGGCTCCTGCCAGCGGCGCGAGGTGTCACACGGTGCCTGGGGGCTCCGGCTGACTCGGGGCAGGTGCTTCCACTCCTGGGGTCAGCCACTGCAGGGGCTGGACCAGCCAGCTCTGTGGTCCTGCAGGGCCAGAGCTGTGGCTGACCTGGAGACAGGTACACCTGCTGGGAAGCTCAGGCAGGGACTGATGGCTCCGGGCTGAGCTGAAATGGGGCCCTGGGCTGGTGGGCAGGGGTGTGGGGAGGCCCCGGGGAGGCGGGGCAGCGATGTGCAGAGCGTAGACAGACAGTAATGCTCTAAATAATTCAGTTCCTTATGGAAATGCCCAGGACACAAGCAAACTGTGTAAAACCACCATTAGTTTTCATGTGGCTCCTGTTCACTATGGTTTCTTTTCTCTTTTACAGCTCCCTGTCTGTGGCCAGCAGTTGTGCCGGGCTTGGCTATAGGCTTTGGGATACTGAGCATCTCCCTAGCGATTGCTTTGATTTGGAAGATGAGTAAGTGCACAAAGGGGTGCTGAGGATGAGCAACCAGCAGCAAAGGACCAGAGACTCATCTAAGCACAGGAGCTCAGACCCTGAACTCCATTATATAAGGTTAAACCAGAAGCTGTTCTAGGTTTCCACTTAAGTACCCATTGCCTATCCAGAATATTTTGAAGAAATATTGTGCAGACCCCAGGCAACCCATTTCAGATCCTGTGGCAAATAGCAGTGAAGCATTTTCAAAGGTTTTTGCAGAGATGTCTGCTGTAATTATAGTGGTAAACTATAAAACAAATATGCACGTCTATAACACTTTTGCATGCATGTATAAGGTACTAGACCATGTGGGAGAGCCTACTGTTTGCTGCTTAAAATTCGTTCACCTGATGTGTGACATGATCACACTGTACCCACAAAATGATGTAATTTTTTCCCTTACTTTTTGTGCACCCAGAGTGTCGTCTGCTTTCAGATAGCCAATTTTGGTTCTCAGGTATCTGAGTAGTTCAGAGGAAACCCGGAGGGGGCGTTGCACCAGCATCAGAGTGCATGTGACTCTTGTACGAAGATTTGGAAATTGCACAGAAGATCTGAAATTCAGTGTTCATGCATTGTTATTTTTAAATGCTTATACTGACTTGTGTTTTCTGCATTGCAACTATCCAGAAGAGTTGCTTTTCAGCAGGTCTTTGCTGACAAGTGTCTTTCTGTTGGTTAATGGTAGAGAAAAGCTGGTATTTTGATTCCTTTACAGGTGACTCCCACCCACGCTGCCCTGAGCAGTGGGTAGCCTACAGAGGGAGCTGCTACTCCTTCTCCAGGGAGAAGAAGGACTGGCATTCCAGCCAGCAATCGTGCTGGGCACAGGGAGCTCATCTCCTGGTGATCAGTGATTCCAGCGAAATGGTAATGGTTTTCTTATTCTTTGAGGATCTTCCATTTCCTTGCAGATACCTCAGTGATTGACATCCAAGAAGTGCTGTCACTCATTTTGATTTTAAAGGAGAGGAAGGATTTATGACTGCAACATTACAGTGCACTTCCAGTTTCAGTATGCACCTTAGAAGTTCCCAGCAGGCAAAGAAGCAAAGGGGGGAAGGGAGAGGTGAGGGTCACTGTCAGCTACTCAGAATCATCCTAGGAATGATGTTAGGAGACAGTCTTCTCCACTGTCCCACTCCACCTCCCCTCCTAGCCCCAACAAGGCTGATGTGAGTGATTACAGGAAAAGACTGTGGCACTATGCAGTCTCTGTACTCATTGCCTACAAACCAATACGTCCCCACTCTTCAGAAATGATTCCTTTGCAAAAGCGATGCCTCTCCTCCCTGCAATCGCTCCAGCTCCTCCTGCTCAGTGACCCTTGCCACTCCTGTGTTCATGCATGGATATTTCTTTTTCAGTCTGTTTTCAATGCTTACTTCCTCTCTCTGCCAAGAAACCTCAGTTGTGCTGGTGAAATCAGAAACCATCTGTTCCACTGCTCATTTTCCAGCAGGTGCTCACTGGGGGCAGGGGCATGTATGACCTCTAAAGAAATGGGTACAGCTGGTCACTAGGGAGGTGAGGCACGTCTGCATAAGTAGAGCAGAAGTACTTGATGTGGTTTTGTGCAAGCCAGGGCTTATTAGCTCAGGTCCAATGAACGTGGACAGCGTCCAGTCCCTGGACAGAAGTTGCATTGTATGATGTTCTGTGGGGGCTTACAAAGCCAGGTCTCTGCTCGACCGGGTATACCAGGCTCTCACACTTTCTTAGGCAAATCCTGATTCTTTGAGAAATACTCATCTTCCCCAGATTACCCATTTCTCTGAGTGAAGAAATCCTCCCTGGTCAGGCTACTTTCTTACTACTGTCTCTGCTACTAGAGTGTTACCCATTACCCTGCTCAGACTTCTCCATGTAAGCAAGACTTTCCTAGCTATCCATGCCCTATGCTGCAAAGGCTGTGACTGTTCAACCTCCCTTTGCCAGGGAAGCACAGTCACCTCCAAACCACCAGCAACACTTAAGCGTTCCTCAAGCTACTCCTATTTCCACCACTTTACCAAGCCAGATTTGTTAATGCTTCTAGGTGAAGATATCTGCTCTGAAGCTTTTTTTATGGCAGCAGGAGACAAGGATAGGGCCCAGCCATACCACGGAAAGGTTGCTGTTGTTGGATTTCACTGCAAATGTGGACAAGACAAACTTCTCTCTCTTGTCTTTGTCTTTTTTTTTTTTTTGTGAGGGGGAGAATTTACTTCAGGGCTGAGTTTCTGTTGCAGGCTTCACCTTTTAACAGTAAACAGGAGTTAAAGGTTAGGCAAAAGGAAACAAGCATTGAAAACATGTAGGAGGAAAGTTTGTATGAAATTTAATGAGCTTCGGTCCTGGGCTTTTTACACAGCTCTGTTGGTGCCTGCACTTCCTGCCCTGCCCTGATTTTACCTTTAATTGTTAATACTTTGTATTAGCTTGCTAGCTAGCTGCATTGTGGAGCATTAATATTAATACTAATAGTGTACTTTCCTACATAAAGCCCTGTGTAGGAAACTCCAGGAGACTGGGGTGCAGTTGGTTCACATGTATTGCCCTGAGAAATGTCCTTTGAAGAATCTGCCCAGGACCCTTGAAAGCACGCTTACTTCCTTGTGAGTGTACACATAGCTGTTATTCTAGGCATGATCTGCAGGGCTGATCTTCCTGATTAGAAGGTGTGGAGAAGCAGTATTGTCAGCCACTTAGGGAACAGTCAGGCGAGGGGATGTATCTTGCTCTCCGTTCTCTTTACTTATCCTTACCTCCATTTTCAGGCTGGCTGCCATTAGTCACTTTGTAATTCATCACCATTTCTAGGACCTGTTCAAGAGTATTCAAACAGGATGTTTCTGGATTGGACTGAGGAACAGCACAGGCTCTGGCTGGATTTGGGAAGATGGCTCTATATTCAATGGCACCAAGTGAGTTTCATTCTGTTTTTAAAAACAGCAGTGCTAATTCAGATTGCCTGGTGTTCCACAACACCCAGAGTTCCTGCACCAGATCTCAGGAGCTTTCTTACTGGGCAGATTTTCTTCTTACTGTCACCTGTACGGCACTGAACTCAAAAGGGTCTACTTTTTACTGCCCTGCACCTCGTAAAGGCATGTACCTGTGAAAAGCAGGGCTAATGTTAGTATCTCACTCTCTACTTCCATCCAGCTGCTCAGACCAATGATTATTTACCTGCACTGCCCACACAGTTGCCTAGTCAGAAAAGCATATGGTCCATCTTGGCTTTACTGGGTTTAGCCACCTTGCTCCTTGCACCCATTCTGCCAAGTGCTGGTGTCACTGGGTGCGAGGACCCAGCCCTTTGCTCCTTCACTGGTGCCAACCCAAGTCAGAACTTTGATTTTGGCTCAGTATTTACTTGGACAAAACTCAGCATTCTGCATGAGGGAAAATACTATGATTTGGTCCAGTGACTTTGCCTGACCCTTTCCTTTTTATGGCAGTTAACACAATGAGTTAGTCTCTAACACTTCTCCAGCAAAGAAACTCGCCCAAGATCTCGCTGTCAGTAGGTCAGGACTCTAAGCACTTGGCTTAGTTCCCTTCTTAAATCCATCTTTCTGTTCTTACAAACTCCATGGAGGCGATCATCTTTCCATGAAACTCTCAGCACTGCTGTTCTCCTGCTGGTGGGTATCACTGTCACTGCAGGGCATCATGTTTATGTTTGGTTCTGATTTGGGTTCCACAATCGCAAAATTACTTAGATGTGTAATCTCTGGGTAGATAGGTATGTTGGTGTATTTTGTTTTCTAACAGCTGCCCTTTGGAGGTTGGGCTCTTTCACTTCCTCTGGGCTCTGCCCTTCAAAATCGGATGTTTTTTCTTTCTTGCCTCCAAGAGACAATCTCAGTATTTTCTCTCAGTCTCACTGTTGTTCCGTGTCTTTTGCAGGATCCTCTCTAACAGCCCTGTGCAACACTGTGTTGTCCTGATGAAAGATCACTTTTGGGCCTCCAGCTGTGAATTTTCTGCTCCATGGATATGTGAGAAATCTCTTAGATAAATCCCATGTGCATTTTCATCTCATAACCATCTCATCAGTGGTACAAGTGGATCATTGTCCTGCAAACCAAAGCTCTATACAAGAAAAAGGACTTGCCCTTTCCACACCCTCACAAGGTGTTTTGCAGGGACAGGTTTGTGGCCCATAAGGGTGAGTTATCCTCAGTAGTAGATCAATTCTCAGTCCACATCTGTTGGATTACTGTTGTGACCAGATGAGACCTGGGACATATCCCTTGCCCTACTCTTTCCTTATTTGTCCTATAAGGGCAAACAAAAGTTTTGTCACAACAGATGCTGGGTCTTCAGATCTCTGAGGGTGAATTTTCCTCCATTCCTGAGCATCAGGTTTCACTTCCATTCCCCGCATCTCCATTGTCTGGTGCCAGCAGGACCAGGAAAATGAAGCGTGCTGTTCACTGCCAGAAACATACAAAACAGACTTCTCCCAGTGGCAGCCTCTCCTTTTGCATCCCAGTGCTATGAGTAGGAGAGAAGACGGTGAAATGAGACTACAACTTCTGTAAATCCAGCAGTAAAAATAAACCTCCAGTACTGCACTGGACCAAAAGTGTGTATCCATGTCATTACTTCTCTCTGTTGGAAGGAACCAGCTGCACACCATGTTTTATAGGCCACCTTCAACCAAACTAGTCAGAGGCTGGACTTCTGGAGTCAAAGGAATACAGTTAATTGTTATTATTGAATCAACCGAGAATGTGTTTCTCCCTCCACCTCTGCAGTTTCATACTCAGAGAGAGGAAGCAGTGGACAAATCCTTACTACAAGGAGCTTTCAGTTCAAATACAGCAGAGACAGGCTAAGAGTGCGAACAGCATAAAGCCACAGTGAACATTAAGGGTGGGACAGCAGGTTGCATTTCCACACACCTGGAAAACACTTTTTTCCAGCTAGTGATTTTGTTCCAACAAAGGAAGAGAAATTTTATTAATTTCCAATTTATCCTATTTATCCTAACATATTTATATCATATTCCAATTTACTATTATCAGGAGGTTAATGGCAGATATTCTGAGGTGTGTGTTTGTTCTGGGTAAGACAGACTGGAGAAATGGGCTGACAAGAACCTCATGGAGTTCAACAAGGAGAAGGTCGAAGTCCTGCACCTGGGGAGGAACAACCCCATGCACCAGTACATGCTGGGGGTCACCCAGCTGGAAAGAAGCTTTGCGGAAAAGGACCTAGGGTCCTGGTGAACACCAAGTTGAACATGAGCCAGCAACGTGCACTCACTGCAAAGGAGGTGAATTGTATCCTGGTCTGCATTAGACAAAGTATTGCCAGCAGGTCGAGGGAGGTGATCCTTCCCCTCTGCTCAGCACTGGTGAGGCCGTCCCTTGAGTACTGTGTCCAGTTCTGGGCTCCCCAGTACAAAAGAGACATGGACATATTGAGGAGTCCAATGAAGGGCCACAAATATGATGAAAGGACTGAAGCATCTCATGTATGAGGAAAGGCTAGGACAGCTGGGACGGTTTATCCTAGAGAAGGGAAGGCTGAGGGGAGATCTTATTAATGTATATATAATGTGTATATATATATGACAGTAAAGAACTAGGCAGCATGGTGCATGGCAGGGAAGGGCTAGGGAGAAACTAATTAATCCAAACACTGGAGTTTTCACCTGAAAATGCTAGATCAGGGGTTCACGAGGAGGATTACAAGTATGTTGGAAGTGATTGTTACTGGAATTGATACTGCTGTGCCACATGTAAATAAGGG
Source organism: Fulmarus glacialis (assembly GCF_000690835.1). Classification (NCBI taxonomy): domain Eukaryota; kingdom Metazoa; phylum Chordata; class Aves; order Procellariiformes; family Procellariidae; genus Fulmarus; species Fulmarus glacialis. The sequence goes on along the minus strand of NW_009202721.1, from coordinate 28,977 downwards.
CTACAAACAACTGTGAAATCACAGAGAAAACAGAAACAAGATCTTGTTTCCAAAAAGAAAATTGCTGTTTCCCCCCCAGCAATTTTCTTTTCAAATAATTGAAATTGTCCTTGCATCACCTGGTTGAAAGAAGCAGCTTAATGCCGTTTTGACCAATCCAGTTGCAACAAAACAGCAAATTCCTCGCACTCCCATTTACAGAATGCCTTCAATTGCATATCCCTGGTATGTGAGGCTTGACATTCATGGAGGATGTAGCACATGAAGGAATCAGGGCAGATGAAGACAAAAATGCAGACCTTAGCATACCCAGCTAAGTGGATGTCTGCTGAGCCTCATATACAGTTCACTGAGCTGAGGGGCTTAAGGTGCGAATGTTGCCAGCAAGGGTAGGTCTGCTTTTCAATAACCATGTGTCATGGTTTAACCCCAGCAGGCAGCTAAGCGCAACACCATGCCTGTAACAGTCAGACCTGGGGAAACTGCAAGAAAACCACAGTATTTTAAGAAGCGTGCTAGGAGCTAAAAACCTTGAGTTTTCATTTCAGGTTGTCTGGGTTACTTTGGGTGAGTAATTTTGTCTGTGCCAGAGTCCACTCAATATCAAAAGAAGATGCTGTCCCTGACTCCCAGAAAGTTGCCAGGCCCTATGAAATAATGCTGGAGATTTTGCCTGCTTTGTCAAAATGGTGGTAGCATCTACAGAAGGAAAAAACAACCTAGCAGCTACTTTATGAGAGAACCCTAGTGAAGAACCAGCTTCTTAGGTTATCATGATGCATGTAGGTGAGGTGAGCATGTCTCTGAGCTTGTCTCGTTTACCTTGTGAATAGTGCAACAGCTTTGCCTCCCCTAGGATTTTACAGTGCAGTGCATGCTAGACTATTTTGCTGATGAGCTCTTCAAACATGGCCTCTCAATCTCATCCCGAAGAGATGCTCAGGAAATGTAAAATAAATAAATACATTAGGTTGCCTCAAAAATTGTTCTTTCAAGTGAAAGGGTTTTCAGCTGCGGATTTTACTTTTAACGATGCACGTGGGTCCTCTGTGGGTTCAAGTTTTCACAATACTAAAGGGATCTGAAGCAAGTATATTCATTTCCATGAAAAGCAGTTGAACAAGTATCTTTGGCAGAGCTTTTCATCTTCTGTCTAGATCATGGTCATATAGTTGATTGATATATACTAATTTTCTTGGAAGTAATTTCTTCTTGGATGAACTCTGTAAGCAGCGATGAATGAATACTGGAGGAGCATGGCTAGCAGATCGAGGTAAGTTACAATCCTCATTCTCCATGGCATTTCTGAGGCTGCACTTAGACTGTGTCTGGTCTGCTGACCCCCAGTTCAAGAGGAACATGGAGAAACTGGAGAGGGTCCAATGGAGAACTACCAAACTGGTCAGAGTATGGAGCAGGGAGTGACAGGGGCAGCTGGGCTTGTTTAGTCTGACCAATAGGAGGATGGAGTGATTAAATAGGTGCCTACAAATACTTGAAAGGCAGTTACAAGGATGTTGGAACATGACCTTTCTTGGTAGGGGCAGAAGATATAACATGGAGCAATGGCTGCAACTGCAACTTGGGGAGTTCAGATGAGCCATGAGAAAAAACGTCTTCACCAGAGATTAGTGCAACGCTGGAACAGATCACTGGAGAAATGGTAGGTTCTCCATGCTTGGAAGTTTTCAAGATTTGACTTTACAAAGCTGACCTGATCTAGCATTGGCAGCAGTCCTGCTTTAGGTGGAAGGATGGACTAGATAACTTCCAACCAGCACAACAAGGATGCTATCAATGACTGCAGTGGGATTCTTGGTTCAGATACAGGATACTTAACGGTCTTCTTGCACAATTGGGGCACCTGTCCCTTTGAGCTATGCCAAATGACAGAACTTCAGATTCACTGAGAGAAATCCAGGAAAGATATCCCTAAAACACACTCTCCTCATGGATAGGCCAACACTTTGCAGGAGTTTTCTTGAGGAGCTTAGAGGTAACCGCTTAAAATCTAGTAAAATTCTAGAAAGCCTGTTGGCCTTCTCAGTTGTAATCACAGCAGATGGAAATGGCAGGAGAGAGAGGGAAAACTCATTGCCACTGCCTTGTCTGTGCCACCACCTACAAGCCGAATCACATGGGCCATGCAGAGACCCTTGAAATTAGGCTGCTGGGGCCCAAGTTGCTATTGGGAATGGGATGGAGGCCAAGTAGCTTGAGGGCAGATTTTAAAAGTCAGTTTGGTACCTGTGCATGTTCATTGGTACCTACTGGGATTCTCGAGCCTTTAAAATCTTCCCCCTTCAATTGACCGAAAACATTTCTCTTCAGTTTTTGGCTACACAGCACATTTTTTGACCAAGGTCCTAATGATTGGGAGCTGGCTTGTGAGCGGTGTGAGCTGTTTGGCTATTTGCCAAAAGGGTAGCCCTAGCTTCCTCTGCTGTGTGCAGTTCTGCACCTCTTTCCTGTACGGTTTGTGTTCAATCAGTCCAGCTCCTGACCTGTTCGAACCAACGTAAAGTGTCATCTTCAAAAAGGCTTTGACCACTCCATGTACAAATCCTTTTCTCTACGGGTGAGGCATATCTTCCAGGGTTACATGTCTTTTGGGCCGGGAGAGCAACCTTTAGGCATCAGATGGAGAAGGCAGGGCACAAGCCTGGGCTGTGTTTCTTTTGTGCTGTCCCCAAGGAAATTGGACGTGCACTACTACCCTCTCCTTTCCCATGCAGGTCACTGCAGGGCAGAATGAGGTCTGTAATGAAAGTTTGTTATCTCATTGCACTTGGATTTCTTAACTCCAAAGTTCCCGAGCTCACCAAACTTCTTATGATGATAGTAAGAGAGGGGAAGGACAGACAGATAATCGTTTTATCCTGCACCCTTTTTAATCTGAAAATTAACCTTTATATCCTGTAACACAGGTCTCCATTCTTCGGAGTTTGGGTTAGGACTATAAGTAAGACAGATATTCTACTGCCACTTGTAAGGGTAATAATTACCAGAGCTATTGATCCTCCTACTGCAGACCACGGTAACTACAGTATAGACAATGGTCAAAAAGAAATTTCCCTCTATGATACAACATTGCCCATTGTGGATTTTCACATAATGAAACCAGGAAGGACTCCATCAAACAGCAATAATTTGATCTAGATGTGCCAATAACTTGACCTGGAACAAGAACCAGCACAGGCAAAGAAGGCCCAGGCCACGTCTGTTCTGCTGTGCGAGGGCAGCTGCTGCTCTGGGGAACTGGTTAATGTGTTACATGCTGTTAATGGGTTGAACTTTTGGCAGCTTCCCATCATGTCACTGTCCCTGTTTCTGTCAGGGTGAAGGTCAGATTATCTTAGACGACTTGATTGTCCAGGCACTCTCTGGCCCCTTTTCCTGGCATTAGCCCTGGTGGGACTAGGAATGGAGAGCGCAAGAGAGCAGGGTGGGTGGAGGGGGAAGGTTTTCAGCGTTCGCATTCCCTGTTTTCAGATCCTGCCTCTAAGTGGGGGTTAGGCACACCCACTCTTGTTTCCCAAACCCTAGCTCAATCTCCTGCTCCCAGTTTGAAGGAAATCAAACTGCTCCTGCTCTTCCAGCAGCCTCCGCGACCAGTGCCGTGGCCAGCTCCATACAGGGAGCCCTGCCAGAAATGAAGGCCTTCCCCTTATCCTCTGCTGTCAGCCCTTCTTTTCTTTAGCCACCACCTTTCCTCTGTTGCCTGCTGCCCTGCCCCAGAAGAGAGACAGCTCCAGCCTGCTGGGCACCCTCCCCTCCCTCTCCCCCCCAGCGCCTGGCCTTCTGCCCGGACTCAGAGCTGCTGGTTGCAGCTCCTCCTTACCGCCTCTCCCCGTTTCGGGATGGGCCCTGGCCCCCAGCCCTTATCTCCTCCAGTCCCTGGGCTGTTTGCAGAGGAGAGTATAAAGGGGTTGACTCGGAGAGCGGAGCGGGAGTACAAGCAGCACCGGACCAGGCTGGGCATCTGCTTGACTCACCACGACCTGCGCTGCACCATGGGGAAGGACGGGCTGCTCATCAAACCAAGCATCTTCCTCCTTCTCCTCTTCTTCCTTCCTGGAGACACCTCGCCCGCCACAGAGCCGTAAGCTACGCAGGGGGGTCTCTGGGCAGGCAGGAGACCTAGGTTGTATTCCTGTGCCTGTTGCTTTGTCTCTTATCTTCTGCCTACTTTGTTTTATATAGGAATAAAGACACCAGGGCTGGGTAAACTGTCTTCTACAAACAGTAACTCTAGTGCTTCAGGGGAACCCAAAACAGTCTGTGAAACTGAGATATCAGTAAAACTTCAGCCAAAAAAAAAAAAAAAAAGAAAAAAAAAGAAAAAAGAGGGAAAGGTCTATGAGACTACCTTTTGCTGTTTCAAAGAATTGACAGCATTTCAAAAAAATTTTCTGCACAAAATCAGTTCTTTACTTAAAAGGCAACTTTTTATAACTGTTTACACATTCAGTTTTTCTTAAGAAACAGTCTTTTTTGAAAAGACAGTGAAAGGTTTCATTTTGGGTTGACTACCCTACTCCCAGGTTGAAATGCCCGGGAGATGCGAGTGGTTTTTTGATTGATAATGAGGAAAATAGGAACAAATGACAGATCTGGCATGACCAGAAATGGCTTTATTTTTTAATTCACATTTTTCAGCTCAGCCAATGGAATGAAAATTCCCTTCTCACCCAGGGTTATGTGGCACTGTAAGGCTGTGACTGTTAAGGTCTGTGAGGGTATATTATGCTGCATCGCTTCTTCACCCCCTTTTGCCCTGTTTGTATGTGAAGGGAGAGTGTGTCGTGTGCACGCGTGTATGTGTACGGCAGGAGCAGCGCATGAGCGGTCCTGACATCCCAGAGACTTTCTTCTTTGGCTTTTTGGCAATGTCTCTTCCTCCTCAGCAAAGCAAGGCTGTGCCGCAGCGCTTTCATCAAACGCAGGGTAAGCAGACAGCAGGGTTGGGATCTCAGGGGCCAGAGCTTTCTCTGTGCAGACGAACTGATGGACACAAAGGTGTCAGAGCCTCCCCTACCACTAAAGGCAATGCCCTACCTTACTGCTGAGGTTTCAAGGGCTCTTCTCCCAGCTGCTAGCTGTTCTGGGGATGCCTGTCAGAGGCCAGTCCTCGCCCACACAAAAGGGAGCACTGTGGCCATTAGGCGGATCAGGTTTGATTCCCAGATACAGTGCTGGGCACTGGGACACCACCGGCACGTTGCCCCACTGGGAGAGGAGGCTGCGTAGGGCCTGGCAGGGACCCCCTGCCTGGGCTGAGCCAAAGGGGCTTGCTTCCCTGAAAAACTGAAATTTGCTCCAGTGTTTTTTGCTTAAGATCTGGCACCACGCTGTGGTAGTTTTGGGTCTCTGTGAGTAGTGCTACAGGCAGTTTGCAGCATGTAGTCAATGGCGTTTATTCACTAGGTACCGGCACTTGTGTGGCTCCTGAATCCTACTAACAGTGTCTAGCAAAGGTGGCAATCGACTTTTCCCCACTGGCGTTATTCAGGGCCTCAGGAGGAAGTGCTGCTGTTGTGCCAGAACCTGGAAAAACATATCCCTTCCAGATGTTTGTGTTGAGTGTTTTCTGTGGTATTTTACTTTTGAGACGGGCCTCTCTGCTTTCCTCTGCTGTTACAGACATGCTGAAAATGCATC
>NW_009202721.1:0-23290 GCF_000690835.1 Fulmarus glacialis | reverse complement strand
TCCCTGTACAGTGAAGGCTGTAGTCATCAGATTGGTTTATTTGCTCTTTCTGTACAGCTCCTGTTACTTGTTCTTGCTCCTCTGACCTGTTCTTGTCCCCTGTTCCTAGGCAGTATATGGTGCTACTGCCGTTTCTGATACACACTGATTCTCCTGAGAAAGCCTGCGTTCAGCTGACCCACCTGAATGAGTCCGTGACACTGAGTGCCACACTCGAGTATCAGGGGGAAAACAGGAGCTTGATTGATGATGTGGTGTCGGAGAAGGACGTGTTCACCTGCGTCCCTTTCTCTGTGAGTATCTCATCCTCGTGGAATGATCCCTTTTGCCAGGGATAAACTGTAAGGGCACCAAGTAGTAATGAACAGAGTAACACTGTGTAGGTATTCACTTCCCTCTTGGCCAAAGGTCTGTCCATGTCCATCCGCAACACCCTCTCACTGCTGAGATCTCCTCAGCATGCTACCTGAATGGGAAATGCTGAATCCTGGAAAGCCAGCCCCTCTCTAGCACGGGAGGAGGAGAGGCCAGGAGAAAGAAGAGGTTTTAGTATTCATGCTTCTGATGGCTGTTTGGTGAACAGCTTCTTCAAATGGCTCTCCACATCATCCTTCAACAGCCACAGATTGTCACTTGAGTGCCTTCAAATTGGGGTAGAGCTTTTAGACCTCAGATACTTTTTGCCTTGTGAGGCACACACTGAATTAATGTTAGAACATAGAGCTGTGATTGCCTCTGTGCGAAAAAGAGAATGAAGCAGGAAGTTCATAGCTTAATGTAATTGACAGCCCTAGGTACTGTAACAAGTTGTAGGTAACTAGGAAAGTTGGTCATCTGGCTCAGAGCACAGATTACGTCTTTGGCCTTCAGGACACTGAGCAGGTTGGCATCCATGTCTGGGTTTGTCAGATATAGGCTGAAGATTGAATTTTGTCACTTGGAGAGAGATGTATAGAGATTTGGCATGTCTGGTTTGGAAAAGGAAATGTTTTGCAAGGACTAGGGACATCTGAAAGAGAAGGGAGATTATTCCATTGCCCCTGTGAATGTCAAAAGGAAAAGGACAGAAAGGTTTTGGTCAGGGCAGTAAGAATTTCTTAAAATTGGGTGGCAGAGCTGGGAGCTCCTTTCCTGCACAATACTTGCACAATCAATGCACAGCAGTAGGAACGAGTAGGAATATGGAACACGTAAAGATCAGTCCCTTGTTCCTGATTATAGTTTCCCTGACCTCTGTGTTGGGTCCATCAGGATTGTATTAGACCTCTAATTTCATGAAGGCCAGTTCAGTTCAGGAAGCCTTTAAAGGTGGTCCGTAACATAGTTGCCTTCTTACTCTCCAGCTTCCAAAATCAAATAGCCAGTCACCAGTCACATTTCTCACTGTGACGGTGAAGGGGGCGACACTGCAGTTCAGGAGCCGCAAGTCGGTGCTGGTCAAGAATTCTGAGAGCTTGGTCTTCGTCCAGACAGACAAACCCATCTACAAGCCCGGACAGACAGGTACCAGGGAAGGGGTGGAGATTTGCATTTGAAGCAAAGATATGTACTAAAACTCTTGGACTGTGCTGGCCAGTTGTTGACTGCTTTCAGTGGGGGTCAGAACAGCAATCTTATGGCTGAGGCTTATGTTTTTAATGCTCCATATGGGAACAATTTGGGGAACCTTAAGATATACGCATGCATCTGGGGCACCTGCACACACTCCCTCTGTCACTGGGGGCTCTGTTGTTGTGGTCCATGCAGTTAGGGTCCGCATTAAAATCAGAGAAAGACTGGATATTTGTCCTCTAGAGAACAGGGCCAAAATTCAGACTAAGTAATGAAATAGCTTTCAAAGCGGCAGCTGATTTTGCTCAATGAAGACAGAGAGAACTATGTAAACCATTTATTTCTTCTGGGCCATTGATGTCCTAAATTTGGCCTGGACAGGAACTAATGTCCTAAAAGAGACACTGAATTCTCTATCCATCGAGAGCCAACACAAACTTGCAGCCAAGTGCTGAAGTAATTTGCTTGCATTCATCCTTCCTGAGAAGTCAGTCTAGTTATAACAAAATTAGAAGACCCATGTGAATTCCAATGTAAAAATGTATCCTTGCAAAGTAGACAAAGGCAACTTAAATTTAACTTTGGTCCCAATTAATGAGATTCTGATGCCCGTGATCAGTAAGATGTTCACACTGCTGTGGATTTGCTCTTAACATCCTCTTATTCACGTAATTTGTTACATGGGTAACCTTCTAGCATGACTTAGCTTTCTAGTGAATGGAATTTCTTTAGAAGAGAACAGCTCTGTTCTCTGTTGTACCCTTTGTTTTTGCCACTGATGTTTTCTGGTTGGTGACTGCATTGTGGAACCTCACTGTCTGCCTTTCTCCATCAGTCCTGTTCAGAATTGTTTCTCTGGATAAAGACTTCCGTCCCTTGAATGAGGTGGTAAGTATGATACTTCCTTTTCACTAGTTATTTGGCCTTAAGTCATCTATATGGGGAAAGGAAGGAAAGAAGTGTCTTTTGGGGAGAGGTCTCAGTACACTGAGATAGCTGTGCAATTCCTGGGTTACCTCAGATCTTGTTAACAGGATCTGTTCTTCAGATTTCTGCATAAAGCTGCCTTCTGCTTTCTTGGAAAGGTTTGACAAACTGCAAATGAATGGTGCTGTTGTAAACACCTTAGCAGTGAGCAAATCTGCATTATCACAGTGTACACCTGGTCTTATTAGTATTGCAGATCGTACGGAGTTAGTAATTTCAGCTGACTTTTCTGCCTGAGACAAAGGATTTTCCTCCCTCTTGATGTACCTCAAAATGCTCTGTTGCTCCATACCAGGGACTTTCTTCCTTATTCCATTGGGTGATCAGCTTGTTCCCTGAAACGTGGTCATAACCCTGGTCATTTGACTGTATTGCTTGCACTCTGTCTAAATGTGCATTCTAAATATGCTGTTTCCTTTCTTCTCTTTCTAGTTTCCGCTGGTTTATATCGAGGTATGTACAAACATTAAATTCATGTTCACATCTATCACACCTCAACCTGGGCAGCATAACTACCAGTTGCCTCAAGATGATTCTTGTCTATTTTATTTATTAAGCAGGTCCATAACATTAATTTGAATATACAAAGCTTTAACTCATGGTGGCAACCATGTACTCTGGGCCCAGGTTACAGCTTCTTATTGTGCAGCCCTGGGCTCCCCACACAACTCTGCTAGTGCCCCCCGCTCCTACCCTGCAGCCTCCTGAAACACTGGGGCTGGGCCTCCCCTCACTGCTTTTGCTAGTGGTTTTTAGTTCTCGTTGCAGACTCCCACTGTTCTCACAATCTCCTTGTGGTCTCATTATCTGTAGGACCCAAAGAAAAACCGTCTGTACCAGTGGGCAAAGGCAGAGTTAAAGGGGGGGTTAATCCAGCTGTTCTTCAACCTCACCTCTGAACCTATGCAAGGGACCTACACAGTGGTGGCACAGAAGGCCTCTGGGAAGACAATTTGGCATCCTTTCTCTGTGGAGGAGTATGGTAACTGTCGCTGCAGTTTCAAGTTCCTAACAGCTAGTCCCGTGGGGCATGAAAGCTTAATTGAACAGGGTGGCAGATCTGACCAGGATGGTAGATCTTACCAGGATATCCAGCATGGCTGGAAAAATGTCTCTGTGTCCTCTCCCTCCCAAGCATCATCCCTTTCTGAGGAGTGAAGACTGAAGGACTTGAGCAACCTGTCTCCACTCCTTCCTAAGCCCCAGGCCCTTCTGACTGCCCACCTCAGCAAGGGTCCCCTCAGGACGAGCAAGTGTGCTTGGATCAGTCTGTGCTGGCAACTACAAGTCTCACCTCCTTTCAGAGGTGATTTAAGGCCACAGCCTCATCTGCAGCTGGCTACACACGTCAAGTGTCATGCTATGAGTCTGGGTCTCCCCTGCCTGAGGCCCAAAGTCCTGACCTTTTGGTGTAGGCTGGGTCTGCCTGTAAATTCAGATTTTGCCTGTCCTCCCCCACAAGCTAAACCCGTAGCTCACATCACCCCTTAGTGCCTTAACCTCTCTCTGGTACTCTCACCCCTATGCCAGTTCCATCTGCTTGGCTAGAAAATGGTATCCCAATACACACCCATGCATAGTTACAACCAACATAGCTTCCCACCCCAGCAAGCCAGCTGCAGCCCTTGTTACGTGGTCTGACATGATCTGGCTCGTGCAGCAGAGATGAGTTCTGGAAGATGAGTCTGGAAGTCCTTTGACCTCTTTCAATTGCAAGACTGTTCCTGTGCCCTGAATCCCTCCTAGTTCTCCCAAGACAGTCACCATCCACTTCCCCTCTTGCAGCTGGGTTTGGATGTGATGTCACCCTGTGCTAAGTCAGCAGGGAAGCTATGGGGTCTTCCTACTTTGCAAATTGGAAAGACCTACATGCTTTGGAAATGCAGAGACCAAGCTGTAGTCCCAGCTCTGTATGTTTGTGGGAGACCTCTATTGACTTAGCTCTCTATTTTACTGTATCCTACTGCTGTGGGACTGACAACCCATGTGTTATCTAAGAAGCTGCTGTATTTTACTAGCTGGTGTAATAATCTTGTCTTCTTACCTCGCACGGTGGTTGGCTGAGTGCCTGTGGTTTTCACTGACTTCGGTGAGATGTGCAGGTGACAGAAGCCTCTAAATCTGACCATTTAGATGCAAAAGGCTTTCAGCACATTTGTAAGAATGGCCTTTGAGCAGCCTTCATGTCTCATTCTTATGTTATTCCCCACCACATAGACTGTTTTCCTTTGGTTCTGCTGCAGTGCTGCCAAAATTCGAAGTAACAGTGAAAATGCCCAAGGTGATCACCATTCTTGATGAGAAGCTGAAGGTGACAGTTTGTGGTCTGTGAGTGTCATTCTTTCAAGTCTTTTTGGTTTCAGGCTTTTCTTCAGCTGCTGGTGAAAGTCCAGTTGGGAGACTGAGATATGATACTTCATTACATTTCTCAATCCTTTTGGGATCCCAGGACCAAACAGACTACATCTACCATTAGACAAAAGGCAACAATTATTGCTTGGGGCACTTTTTATGTAACATGTAGAAACATACTGTTCTTCCGTTTTTTGGGAGGGTTTTTTTTGCATATTTTTTGAGTCATAGAGGATTTAAGACCAGCAGCAGTGCTGGGGAAGAGGTCTTCAGTTTAGTTTACCTGGGAACGATGTTTTAACTGTGGCTTCTGCTTGTGGTTGCTGAGAGGAAACCGTAAATGATGCAGCTGCCCTCTTTCCTTTGGGCCACCTCATTCAATTCTGCATGGCATGAATTCCATGCATCCTGCAGGGAGAGCCATGACTCAGGCTGAAGAACAAGCCAAAAGACCCAGAGCACGTGGCATAGACAAACCAGTTCCATCAGAACTGGGCGGCGGGGTAGATACTTGCAACATACTCTCCAAGGTGAGGGGTACTCTCAACTAAATCAGCATTAGGGTAAAATGATTTCTGCAGACTTGTGTGTTAGTCCCAGGGATGTAATCAGGACTATAAGATTCAGTGCTCCTGTCCCTGATGCCAAGCTTGATCCTAAAATGTTACCAAATTTCTTTCTGCTTTTTATTTCCTGTGATGACCCTGCTGTCTCCTGGAGGCAGCTCTAGGGAAGAGTCCTGGCTCCACTGGGGGTGAGCTAGTAATTTTTCTCTATCCCTCTTACACTCCTAATGGCTCTGTTTTTCTTTCAATCCTCCCTGCTGGTAGATACACATTTGGGAAGCCTGTTCCTGGCCTCGTGAGCTTCCGTGTCTGCCGGAACTTTGAACACGCAGCCACCGCCTGCTACGGTGAAGAGGCTAAGGCAGTGTGCGACGAGTTCTCTGGACAGGTGAGTCATGATTAGTCTTGTGGGTAGAGTGATAGGAGATAGTGTGGTTTATTGAGCATGCCTTGTAGGCACAGGCTTGCTCTGATGGAGCATGAGTGTGAAGAGGGGAGAGACTCCATGTATTTTAAGGAAGCCTGAAGAAGGAGAGAAGATTGGGTGCAAGATGAAATGTGAAAGGTAAAAATAGGGGGAAGGTCTGTGCAGTAAGAAAGATGTGTGTAAAGGCAAGAAGCTGATGGAGGAGGAAGAGATGAAAGAAAGAAAAAAAAGGTCAGATGGAGTGTAGAGGGTATAAGAGAGAAGTGAGAGAGAAAAGGCATGAGTGATGAAAGCAGAGCTGGAGTTGGCTTACACTACAGACAGTGTGTGGTATCAGAAAGGAGCAGAAACCAGGGGAAGGGTGATGCAAGAAGGAAAGGAATATGGATTTAGCAGCAGTGGTTAAGACAGACAGAAAAAAAAAAATCACTTTTTTCACTCTTCAGGCTGGCAAGTCTACAAGAACAAAACTGAGTGGTGTTTGGAGCATGGACAGGTGCAACAGTGCTAGCTTAACTGACAGAAGCTGGGGTAATAGCAATTGTGGAAATATGCCAGGACAAGAAAGCAAGCACAAGAATGCTTATGGTCCTTGGGGTCTGCTACATTATGATCCCCACAATTGCCTCTGCCACTGCTGTTGTTATCCATGCTAAAAGAAAATATGAACACTGCAGTGCTAACCTCTGTTCCAGGTGTCTCTTCCCTTTTCTGTGGAGACCTGCCTTGTACATGAAGATGCTGAAGAGAGGTGGCAAGCTTTGGAAATACTTTTCCAGCTGTCACCTTCTTTCTACACATACAGAAGTTTTGGTTTATGTATCGCTCAGATGGCTTGTGCATTTTAAGTCAGCAGCTATGTTGTAATGTTCCTGATGCCTGGCAAACAAATCCTGTGTTGCATACAGGACTGAATAATTCCCTATGCTTCTGTATCAAGTGTTTGGAATTTCAAAGTTCATACAGACATACACAAAAATCTTCTAGGTTGCAAGCTCTTTGCTCTGATGTTGCTGCAAGTACTTCAAAATGCTCCTTGCCAGTTACTTATGTGCTTTGCCAGTTTTGATAAAAACAACAGAGGGAATGATTTGTAAGGTTATGGGCTTCTCGTCCAGTTCAGAGCAACGCACAGTGATGATTCATTAAGTTGGATAAACATTATATAAATGAAACTATAATGGTCTTGTTTGTTTTCTTCCAACAGACAGACAACTATGGCTGCATTTCTGAAATGGTAAATACAAAGTTATTCCAGCTCAAGAGAAGTGGATACGAGAATAAGCTCCATGTGGAGGCTAAAATTAAAGAGGAGGAGACAGGTATGAATCATCTGGATTGAAGAGCCATGTAATAAGCACAGGAGAGACCAGAAGAGGGGCCTGCCAAGTAGGAATGAGGGAGAAAAGCAGCCCCTTGCTTTTCTGGAATGTTAAAGTTTTCCCACCTGGAGGCCAGAAGCATCAACAAAATTGCTTGTCCAGCAAAGGAGTGTTGGCCTGGAGTAAAAGTAATTCTGGTCCAGCAGAGGCAAATTAATTCTTCATGCTTCTTCCTGCAGGAGTGGAGTTGATTGGAACAAGCTTCTCTGAGATCACAACCACCATTAGCAAAATCACCTTTGAGCATTCAGACTTCTACTACAAACCTGGAATCCCCTTCTTTGGGCAGGTAGGGAAACTATGGGAATGGAATGCCATGAGTGCCAAACGATCATGCTACTGAACATCCTGGACAGATACATGCCCTGCTCTGCAAAGATGCTGGACCTCAGTGCTGCTCATCCCTGTGGGCCTCCTCTCCTCTGCAGGCCCTCAAACCAGAGAACAGCAGCTGAGAGCACAGCCCTCATTCTGCTTACCCCTCTGTCCTTACGCTTCCGCTTTTCCAGTCAAGTAAAATTCTGTTTTTCCAGTCTCCTGTTTAATAGGAAGCCTAAGGGGTGTGAGTGCATGTCAATCTCCACGTCCACTCCTCTGACCCAGAGGTGGAGATAAGAAAGGGCCAAAGAAATAAGATTCAGAAAGTTTGCAGCTCTCTCTGAAAGAGATAGATGATGCACATGTAAAGTACAGTGGAGGCTTCCTTGTCTGACATGAGCCCAACATCCTTAGCTTGGTGGTGTATCAGTCTGTTCAGGTGGCAGGCGTTCCCCTCCTTCTATACTGTACTGTTTTTGCTCCTCCAGGTGAAACTAGTGGATGGGTCTGGTGCTCCAATTGCCAATGAAATTGTGAGGATTTCTTTACAAGGAGGCCAGGAAACCAACTATACAACAAATGAAGAGGGCAGGGCATGGTTTGCCCTGAACACTTCCATGTTGCACTTCAGTTCTGTTGGAATTAGGGTGAGTCCTGCGGGCAGAGGAGGTGATGAAGTGACCCACAGGACTGGAAGGGGAGTACCTCTGAAGTTTCTACTATCTATGCAAAAGCACTTAGCTTCTTGTTCCTGATTGTTTTGCCAACCTTGACATCAGTGTGGTGGAAATAGCCGTACAACAAACCAGGTTGCCATGTCACAATTGGACTTAGCTTGTAAGTATTTGATTTCTGCTTGGCAATAGCAATATAGGGTTAGAAGGAACATCAAGAGATCATAATAGTCCATTCTGCTCCAAGGGATCACCAGCCCTACCTAGACAAATCTGTTTCAAGGGTAGGTCTAACTCCCATAGTGGAGTGCTGCTAGTGCTTTGCTGACTTTTCAATTAAATGATTTCCCAAGTATCTCATCTAAATATCCTTTGTAGTCAGTTAAGGTAATCTGCAGCTCTCAGGGTTTAATTTAGCATTCCGAATTTCTAAGCTGTCCTCCTTATTTTCTTCTTTTTTTTTCTTTTTCCTGCCATAGAGAGAAAAAGAGTATGAACCATTCACAGAAATTCTCTCTCTGGTGTGGAATTTGTTTATCTGGGAAAAATAAGTGCTGCTGAGCATCCTTTTGTTAGTGGAAAATGCAATATATGTGCAATATGCACATTTCGTAATATCTCACCCTGGAATAGGGCAGATTGTCTAGAATTATATTTGCTCTTCTCCTTACAATTCTCTTGTCACAGATTAAAACCATTAAAAATTATCCAGAAGCTACCACTAGGTGCTTGAAGTTTTCAGAATTTTGCAGAGTAAAGAAAAGGCAAGAATTCTCAAGTATAGTGAGAAAGATAAGGAAATAAGGGCATGTGAGGCACATGAAATGCTGAAGTAGCACCCTTCTAAATGTGAAATATCTTCCCCTTGCTCTCATTTTTAAGAAGACCTGGACTCTCTCAGCTCCTAAACTTCTATTCAATTTAGGTTTTGAATTCTCAGGTGGAGACTTTTCTTCCTTTTCCATAGCATCCTTAGCTTGATCTTGGCACTAGTAGTCTCTGAACTGAACAGCACTATTCCTTCTCCAGCACCAATATTGAGAAGAAAAATGAAAATAAGCTTCTCTTCTCTTTAAACTAGGGCAAGGTATGAGGGTAAAGAGCCCTTGAGGTGATACTGGTAGTAAACAAACAACTGATATGATTCAGCTTGTTTGAGACAAACTTCAGCTTCTCTGGGAGTAAGATCATTCCCAATGATTTGCTAAGGATACCACCACCCTGTTTTGCATCTTCCAAACTCATCAGGGATTTTTGTAGACTACCTCGTTGCTTAAATACAAAAAATACCAAACCTTTAATACTAGGCCATGAATTTTGGCTCCAGTTCAGCCACCTGTGTTTGAGGATCTATGTGTGTATTTTCTCCTTTTCCAGGCAACTCATAAAGTACACCCCTACTGCTATGACCGTTCCTGGGTTGTTCCGTATTATCGAGAAGGCTATCTCCAACTAAAGCGCTTTTACTCTCCTAGTAATAGCTTCCTCAAAATTGAGCCCAAGTCCGAGACACTCAGCTGTGGCTCCTCCACAGAGGTCCGGGTGCACTATATCCTTACTCCAGAGGCCATAGGAGAGCAGAAGAAAATCATCTTTTACTGCCTGGTAAGCTTGCACCTGCCATACAGTGAGGTTGTCACTGGTAATTGTAGCGGGGCTCGAGATGGAAATTGTGATTTGTGGCAGCAGGCTTTAAGTGCTTTCCCATCATCCTTCATGTGTTCTTTTCCCACAAAAAGGAGGGTCTGGCTTAGGAGCAGAAGAGTAAGGATGTCCCAGTGCCCCCCGGGTGAGCACTGGGATTCTGCTACAGGGAGGCATAGAGCAGCTAAGCAGGGTACAAGCAGCAGACATACAGCACAGTTGTTCTCCTCTCAGGTTCCCCCTCTTTAAGGTTTGGCTCATGCATAACCTCAATCACAGCAGGGTTTCTCTTTCCATTCAGGTGATGGCCAAGGGAATCATTAAGAAAGCGGGCACCCACATTCTGGATTTGGACCAGAAAAGTGGTGAGTTCCTCTCCCCTGCCAAATTGTCGCTGTCCTCAGAGGCTAGGCAACTGTGGCAGACACACAGGCTGCTTCCATATAAATGCAGGGATCCACATCTCCATGTCCTCTAAGATATGGGAAGAGTTTGAGCTTTCTTTTCTCTGCCTTTATTTAGGCTTTGCACAGATTTGCTCTAATCCCTTGTGCCAGTTGTCTTTCCTCTGATACTGCATTTCTGGGGCTCCAGTGCTCCTAGGAGACACAGACTAATTGTTTTTAGAAGCTGAACCAAAATTCAGCATGCTTATGCACTGGAAAACAGGACTTGAAACAGGCCTTTTCAGTCAGACAGTGAGACTTATGCATCTCTGTGAGCACCAATTCATCCCACTTGGAGGCCTGGAGTTTCATCACGGCTAGGATGAAGTTCAGCATGAAGTCAAACCTAGAATTTTGGCTGCTCCAAGAGCAGGTTACCCGTACCTTAACTTTTTGCTCTTGTTTTGTTTGCTAGCCAATGGGGTCTTCTGGCTACAGCTGCCTGTACAAGCTGATATTGCTCCAGTGGCCCAAGTGCTTGTCTACACCACTGTCCCCAGCAGGGAGGTGATTGCTGATTCGACCAAGTTCAATGTAGAAAAGTGTTTCAGCAATAAGGTAAGTGTCTACTTCTTGAGGGAGCAGCCATCAGACTGCAGTGTGGCCAAGCTCATTTATTTAGATTTATCCTGGCTAAGCTCATTGATTTAGATTTACTAACACTGGACAAGCCACCTATCAATTGTTCTAGGTAGCTTCACTGCTAACTGGTTTGTGCTAGCTTGGAGGTGATCAGCTGTTGGAAATAGGTGCTAGCAGGGACTACAGCGATAAACCCCCTCTTAGCCACTAGTCACAACCACTGATCTCACAGATGGTCCTGGGTAAGAAAAAGGGAAGCCGCATGTCTTATACTGCAACCCGTGTTCTTTCACTCCATTTCTCACAAACTCATTCCAGCAATGAGGTGGCTGCTTGTGTGATCACAGAGCGAAAATAAACCACACACAGCCCCAACCCAGTGGGCGAAGCTAATACTTGTCAGATCTTTCAACTCCCATATATCTTATCCTGTCTTTTTAATTTCTATTGTATGTTAATGGAGATAAACCTTGCCTGAACCTGCTGAGCAATGCACAGTGGTGTTTCAGTAGCAACGGTGAGACTGAAAGTGCAGAAAAATAAAGCCTTCTTTTTGTGAGTGTGTGGACCATTGTTCTCTTATAGCCCCACATATTCCTTATGCAGAATAGCAGACTGATGTATGAGCGACCCTAAGAAAAGAACAACCTCAAAAATTCCCGTTGGGACTTCAGAATAGTAGACAGGACACTGCTAAAGGCAGTCCTTTGTCCTGCTAAAACCCAAGCTAAATGAGTTCTTGAGACTGGTGTCACTGTAGGAGCTTGGTCACCTGAATTTTGTTCATATATTAAAGGTCATACTATGCACTGCGTTAAGGTCTGGGTGCAAGCCAAGTGCCAAGTGATTTACATGCTCAGATATTGCTTTCCTCTCTGAAAGCCTCCTGAATTCAAAGCAGTTGTCAGACCGGATAGGAAAGACTTTGGGCTATCTCTATGCTAAACAGTTTTTCTAGTAGCAAGCTTGCTACAGCCCTTGTTCTGCCATTTCCTGAAGAATATTGTTTTTGCAGTCTCAGGATTATGAGTCCACCCTGGGAGAGGTGGGGGGTATCAGCAGAAGACATGCTGTGGTGGTCTGGTTGGGACATGAGGGAGATTGGCAGCTGATGCTGCTTTGTCAGGCAACATGTTTCGCTTTTTGATGATTTGATCATTGCATGTTAGGGGAGGGTTTGTACTGCTGAGGAGAAGGAAGATTTATGCAGGTCAGCCATCTTATTACAAAATCATGTGAGATGGTGATGACAACAACTTCTGCTAGCAAGAACTTCCAGGGCAGAGGTTGGTAGAGGGTCGTTAGAGTTGTGAGTTAGGTTTTGGGAAAGGCACCCAAGTCTGGCAGGCCTCAACCAACAGGCCAGATCTTCAGAATCATTACCAGCCAGTAGATATTGCAATATTGCTCCAGGGCATCACTGCTTCTCATGTTACCAAAGAATCTGCTAAGCAAGGTCTTTGCAAGCCTGTTTTCTCTCCACATACAATATCTGGGTGCAGTACAAAGACTGGACCTGGTTCAAGACCATGCCCAGCTGCCTGAACAGATCTAGCCACTATGTGGGATTATCTCATCACATTCACAGTGGCCATAAAACTCAAAACTGCCTTAAAAGTTTTATGAGCAATTGTGATGCTGGAAGTTGCCAAGAACTGTTAGTGCTGATTCCTCTGGCACTGCAGGAAGGAAACCCAGCCCTGCAGTAGCACAGAGGGAGTGTGTGTGTGGGTGGGTGTGTGCATGCATATGTTAAGGGCTTTGTAAGGTTGGAACTGATGTACTTAACTGAAGGCAGAAGTCCTGCAAGAGTAAAGCATCTGTGACGTAGCTTTTCCTGTGGCTACAGGTGGATTTGAGCTTCTCTCCGTCTGAAGGCCTGCCTTCTTCTGATGCTCACTTGCTGTTCAGAGCCTCCCCGAACTCCCTCTGCGCTGTCCGTGCTGTGGACAAGAGCGTTCTCCTCATGAAGCCAGAAGCTGACCTGTCACCCAGCTCTGTAAGTGCTTAGTCTGTGGAGCAGACTTGGAGCCTGCAGCCCAGTATTGGGGTGGAGACAATGAACAGTCCCTCTTGTAAGTGCTGACACAGGAAAGCTGCCCTGTGCTGTTTCTCATCTTCCTTCAGTGGGCAAAAAGATGAGAACTGGGCAGCAGCTATTTCTTAGGGGTTTTGTGCAACTGTAGGGATGGCAATTAGGAAGCTCTTTTAAGATGACTCCTTCTCTTGGCCGGAGCCAAACACTGTTGTGAGTTTGATGATGATTTTTCAGTTATTCTCGCCAGCCATGGATTAATTTTCTTGGAGTCGCGTCTGGAAGTGTCAGAGAGTTTATTCCCCTCATGCCAAGCAGCAAACGACAATCCTTGAGTAGGGACAAAAGACTGCAGATGGTCTGGCCAGTGTAATTTTTTATATATTTGAGCCATAATAACCAGAGTGACACGCTGTCCATAACAAAAGAGGCAGTATCTCCAAATTTGGATCTCTTTTTTGATTCCCAAATTGCCATTGCTCCCACCACAGGGAGGACCATGGCAACGTGGATGTATGTGCAGGTGATGTGACTGTTATGGTGCTTGCATCCAACTCCCTCAGTCGTGTTTTGTGACAGTGGACACTGAAAATGCCAAATACCCTGGCTCTTTCTGCCTAGGTGTATAGCTTGCTGTTAGGGACGGAGTTGCATGACTATCACCATGGTCCAGACATGCTCTTGGAGGAGCCCCTGGAGAATTGTGTCCCCTTGAAGAAGATAGTTCTGAATGGGATCAGCTATGCTCCAATAGTAGAGACGAACGAAGAGGACACTTACAGCATCCTAAAGGTATAGCCCTCTTGCATGGCTAGGGAGTGGAGTGGGAGAAGGACTGAGAATGCTTAAGCCTTCTGTGCCATGATGCAACATAACAAGGGAAGGGTTTGTGAATCTTAATGATCTGGCACTAATTTTTATCCAGAGGCAAGTTCAGTGAGAGTCATAAGCTTCACCTGTCTTGCCAGCTTTGCTCCCAACTTGGTGGAAAAGGGATCAGTCTCAAAGTTTTCTTCTTATAGGAAAATCTTTGAGGTTGACTTGAAATGAGGTTCTAACAGGAGGTAAATAATCCTGTGCCATTAGAGTTACCCCAAGTAAAGTGCTTGAGCTGCATCGTAGCCACAGACATTTTCTTCCAGAGAGAAAACTCTGTATCTCATCCTGACCCCTAGGCTGGAATTGGACTGGAACCAGTGCCCTAGAGACAGAGGGGATCTGGTCTCTCTGAGCCACCCAGGCACCCAGACCCAGGGTTGGGGGGTTTATCTCAAGGTCCAACAGTACAGTAACAGCTTCTCCTTTTGAGGAGAAGGACAGGACAGGACAGTAACAGCTTCTCCTTTTGAGGCAGTAAAATACCAATGTCAGGTCTGCTGTGTAAACCTCAACAGGACTCAGTAATAAAAAACCATGTTGGATTTCTCTCCCATAGGAAATGGGTTTAAAGGTTTTCACAAATACCAAGGTGAGGAAACCTTGGTATTGCAGCACTGAGAATTACATACCTGCAGCAGGAGCTGGCCTTGCATCAGCTTCAGTCATGCCCGGACCACCTATGCATGCAATGAGGATAAGCGGTAAAGGAACTGGGTCTTGTTATCACCTCTGTTCTGAACAGAGATCCTGTCTGTATTTTGGGGTGAATATTCAAACAAGAGCTGGGGCTGTAGATTGAACCATTGGAAGCAGTACTGAAGTGGGTTCATAGGTGTCAGCTTCTGTATGAGTGTAGGGCATATCTCTTTTGCTGAGTTGTGAAGGTCTACAGACAAGCTTTGATAACTCCACATTAGAAATCAGCAGAACCAGGTAGTTTTCAAAGACTGGCAGAGCAGAGGATATTATTCTGCTGCTGAATTCTCTGCTCACTAGGCTTTTGCACTAGACTTCTTTTCCTAGACATCACTTAAGGGGTCTCCAATACCATCTTCAGTCTGCCCTCATTGACTCACCCGGTATTATGTATGATCAAAACCAGATGAAGTGGATGAGAAAATTTTCAGTGACAAGTTGGTAGACTTTCGAGGCTCAGAATGGTAAGATGCAAGTTGCAGAAGTCCAGTCTGAAATGGACCCACCCTATTTCTAAGGGCTATCTCAACTCTTACGCTGTAGCTATTTGGGAGACAGAATTGGCCATATCATCTCATCATCCAGAGTCTCATATTAAGGGAAATATTTTGGAAAATCTAGGTTATTCTAGCTGGATAACTGATTTAGAGAGTTGTCCCTTGGCACAAGAACCTGTGCTTTTGTACATATCCAGTTTTAAGACAATTTCAACTTTTGACACAGGTTGCTACGATGCAGGATAGATGCTTTTTAATTATTTTAAACTGAAATAGGCAGCAGTAAGAAGACTGAAATACCGTGATAGACAATACAAGCAAGCCACTGTCACTCTTGCTAGGAGCTATGTGATACAGCTCTGACAGCATCTTTCATTCCTTGCCCTGAGACCTTGTCAGACTTTGGAGGTGCCTGTTGCACAGGTAGTATGGATACTTGCTAGCTACACAATTTTTATCTAAACATAGAAATTAATTTAGCCAAAGTAAAGATGACCAAAACTAGAATTTAGTTAAGAACTTTTCTTCTTTATCTGTTTGGGTGGATTTTTCTTTCCTTTTGTCAAAGCCAAGCAAACCAATTGTCCCATCCTGCCCCACCTCCCCCTTTCCCCCCCCCCTTTGTTTCCCAGCTGTTCAAAACCAAAGAAGTCAAACAAAGGCTTATTTTTTACCAAATTTCATCCCAAACTCAGAATATTTTCTTGGGAATAATTTAACATGTGAAAATTTTGTTTTAGTCAAAAAGTCCATTTTTACCCCTCTAAAATTCCAACTGCATGTTTTCAGTTCGAGCATCTCCAGCCTAGTTCTTTAGGAGGCCGTAGATTTGGCAGGGAGGTGGTTTTCTGAATCATAATGACCCTACAAAAAACACTGCAACAGAGGGATGTTCCATTGCTAGCTGGCCTGATAGGATAGAGAAGGATGTCATGTTAAGACTGTGCCTGAAAGGGAAAAGGCTGCTTGCGCAGAAGGTCATAAATAGCTCTTTGCTCTAACATCCTTGTTTTAACCTTGTAAAGTGTTGCCCCAGATACTTCGAGGTTCGCTGGAGACGAGCAGAAAATACTGGAAGGCTAGCTCTTGCTAATAAGCCCTGACCCTGAAACTTCACTGCTGTTGGTACCAGTGCTCACTACAGCCACAGCAAACATTTGCTGCCAGCAAGGCTTCTGATTGTCACGTAGATTGCCGCTTTCTCAGACCAAAGCGTGATGCTGATGCAGATCTTGCTTGTTTGGAAGTATCAGTAGTTGACATCTTTTCCATGTCATCACATTCAGGCCTTCAGGCAGATAGACTTTATGCCACGCCAAGCACTCCTGGAGAGCTGACGGAGACAGTCCGGAAGTATTTCCCAGAAACTTGGATTTGGAGTTTAGTATCTATAAGGTGAGCACCTTGGGCTAGTTCCTTTCTTTTTAATAAAACTGGTTTTATGAGGTGAAAACATGAATCCCCACAGGTTTGCCAAGCCTTTTCAATGCCAAAAAGTCCTTTATTGTTTGCCGAGATCACTTGGCAATCCTCTGAGATGGAATTACCTTCAGCCATGGTTAGGTTTGTCCAAGGAATGGTCATGGGCCTGGAAGAAGATGTGGGGTGCCCCTACAGTAACAAATATACTGTGCCCTATCATTCACACAGGCAGTACTGTTCAGTAGGCCAAAAGGGGTACAGATAGTCACCAAAATGCCATAAAAAAATCATCCCTTGCTCTCTGTGCTTCACCAGTTCTGAGGGAAATGCTGATCTGGATGTGACCATCCCTGACACCATCACTGAATGGAAAGCGAATGCGTTCTGCACTTCGGCAGACACGGGCTTTGGCCTGTCCCCGACAGTGTCCCTCAGATCCTTCCAGCCCTTCTTTGTAGAGCTCACCCTGCCCTACTCTGTGGTGCGTGGTGAGGCCTTCATGCTGAAAGCCACCGTTTTCAACTACCTGACCTCCTGCATCAGGGTAAGGAAGGTTTAAATCCTTCTCTGTACATGTGTACTTTCTTGTACACATCTTGCCTTCACCTAGCCTTCTTATCTTATCTCTGAGTAGCCCTAGACCCATCACCCCTGAAATTCTTATGTTATTCCTCTTACATACTACAAACGCAGAACCCAAAACTCCAGCTCCCTGCTCCTTTGCTACTGAAGAAATAGCTATTGCTATGGCTTCCTAGCTCCCTGTCTCTCATGATCACCCTTCCTTGATTGCACCTCTCTCTACAACTGGCAGGTCAGTGTGACTCTGGCTCAGTCTGCTCATTTCCTGGCTACTCCGGTGGAAAAGGAGGAAGAATCTCACTGTCTCTGCGAGAATGGGAGGAAAACTGTGGCTTGGCTGGTGACTCCCAAATCTCTAGGTAAAGGTCTCAGGGTGCTGAAAACTGCAGGGAGGGTTTCTCTGTGCTGTTCTCCCCGTTCAGTATCGGGTGTTAGAGCAACACAGTTTCCTGGGAAGCACTGCAGCTGAGTGTCTGTCTCATCTGGGGTTATTTGGGAGGCAAAGGCTGGCAGACTTACAGTGTCCAAGGCTCTGTCTGGCACCACATGCAGTACCATCAAGCCTTACAGCCCTTGGACAACATCTTCTGAAGCCAGAGACATTGCTGGCCAGTGGGGATGCTCTGTCAGCTCCATCCCTCCCAGAGATTAGATGACTGCCCCATGGGATCTTCATACTTTGTTTTCACTGTTGTTGTTACGTGCTGTGGTAGCAGCTGTGGTGTGCATGCGGGGTAGCAGTGTGCTGAACAGCAGTGGGGCTGGTGAGTCCCACCACTGTGGTGTCCTAGGTTCTGGAAAAGGGTCACCAAAATAAAGTCACCTTTGAATGGCAGTGCAGCTCATCTGCTCCAGGATGGATTCTGATATAGATAGCTATGTTGTGGGAAAGAAGCAGGGCCCAGTTGTAATGGGAAATCCTCACCCATGGGCCTGCAGGTTGAAACTCCTGGAAGTGGCAGTGACTTCCATTACCTGGCTCTGCCCGGCAGTGCTGGCTGACCCCTGTTTTCTCCAGGGCAGGTGGAGTTCTTGGTGAGCACTGAGGCCCTGCAGAACCAGCAGCCCTGCGGGAACGCCATCATGGAGACTCCTGAGAAAGGGCGGAAGGACACGGTCATCAAACAGCTGCTGGTGGAGGTATGTGGGCTGTGGGAAGGGGAGAACTGAGCTTTCCCACAGGCTAGAGCGTACACGGTGATGCAGCTGGACAGGATGCTAGGTAATCTCATCTAGGCTCCCTTTCCCATGAAAGGCTGGACCAGATGATCTTTCGAGGTCCCTTCTAACCTGGGCTGGTCTGTGATTCTATGATTCTATGAGACCACCACACAACGTGGCAATATGATGGTCTTACATCATCTTTATACTTTGGCAGGGCTGCATAAATACTGCAGCTTAATAAGGCTGTGCAATGTGTCTCCCAGTACTATAAACTTTCCCTATCCCCTACTGTAGCAGGACTCTACTCCAGTCTACCCTTCCCTTTATCTACCTGTCACCTCCTATTTCAATACACCCTCTTTACAGCCTCTCTCCTTCTTTTGAGACACCCCCATTAAGTTTGCCAGTCAGCACATGCTGCCTCTCTGCTAGTTGACTGGCCAAGCAAACTGCCTCTTAATCTGAGTGTTAATGCAGTTCTGGTTTGCTACCATAGTCTGGCACCAGGATGAACGTGGGGGATTCACAAGCACCTACGGGAATGTGATGCCTGTAGAGAAGCCCCCTCAAAACTCCGGATATTATAAAAGTCCATGAAAACATGTTTAAGTTTTACAGCTTATCCATTTCCTGTGGCAAGGAAAGTTGCTGATGTGATGTGGTACAGAAGGAAATATTATGTGGCAGTATTGCACATCCTTTATAGGAAAATGCTGGTTTATTATACTGGGTGTGGTAATCTGGCAGGTAGATTCTATGTTCTTAGCTTTTCTCTGTATCATAAAAACCCCTAATGTTTGCCTACTGTGTTGTATGGTATCAGTAGTGTCACCAGATATTACAGTGTACAACATTTTCCCTTTCTATTATCAACAGACTCAATTTTTTTTCCCCAAAGCATCTGCAGCATTATGATAAATAGCACTGCAGATATCTCTTCAGGACAGCCCTCTAGAGCAACTGTGAGCTTTTGCTAACAAAAGCACTTGCTGTAATGCTGCAGTCCTCTTGTTACAAGGATGTTAAGTGTCTCTCGCTGCATACAATAGTTGCAGGTCATTCACATGATAGTCCTGCAGTGCGTCCCTTTCCTTTTCCTGTCCTTCCCCCACGTACAACACCAGTCACTTAGGATCATGTTTCTTTTACTTGCTTAAATTATTTCAGAGCTCTGTATTTCAGGGAGTGTTTCTGACTGCCTCTCCTTCTCCAGTTCACTCACTTTTCTTTTTACGTATCCTTCTGTCCTTGTTGAGGATTCCTCTGTCTGTCTGTACTTTCTGTTTCACTAACTTCTCACCTCTCTTATTTTCCTTTATCCCACCCAAGCCTGAAGGAGTTGAGAAGGAAACAGCCCAGAACTCTGTGCTCTGTGTAAAAGGTAAAGCCCTCTCTCCCCATTCTCTCCATTTGTTCCTGTGTGGTTTGATGGGTGGGACATGCCTGGAGGAGGAAGATAGTGCTGCCTCTATCATACTCCAGATAGGCTGATATTTTTAGGTAATCAAAACACGCCTCATCAGTTGGAAGCCTGAGACATAAGACAGAAGAAAGCCCTAGAGAATGGATCATTCTGCCTAAGTGTTAGGGTATGAGCTAGGACAGACTTAGCATGGCTGTTTGCACCCCTGTTCTCCTGTGTGCTGACACTGGAGTTACAAGCGCTGTCTCCTGTTTTCTAGCATGCCCGGGAAAAAACTGTATACACGTGATCTACAGTGCCTAATGGTGGCTGGGGGTGGTTTCATGCCTTATAGCCAGGGAAAAACGAAATGAATGAAGTCAGGGCATTTCTAACAGGAAGTGTTCCTGCTGTTTCACTGAGGCCCCCTCCCCTTCCACTAGCCATTTCTTGGGACTGCACTGAAGCTGTTTGGGTCTTGTTTCTCTCTCAGGAGTGCCTGTGAAAGAGAAGTTTTCCCTGTTGCTACCCTCAAATGTGGTACAAGACTCAGGCAGAGCATATTTCTCAGTTCTGGGTGAGTAAGCAGCCTGGGAGAAGAACCATATGCTGTTTCTGCCCCTCTGTGTTGGCCTCCTACCTCACAGCTTTTTCTCCTGTTTTCCAGCACACCTTACTCCTGTCTTTCATCCCTTCTGTCTTGAGCACTTTCTCTTCCGGTTGTGCTCTTCCTTTTCCTCTTTCTGCATGTCCTTTTGTTCAGGGTTCTCTGCCAGTGCCCTAACCTTTCTCTCATTTCCCTCTTTTCCTTTTCTCTGCTGTTCTGTGTTTCATTCCAGGATCTTTATCGATCCAGATTTTCTTTTGTTCTTCTCTGTCATCTCCTGCTTCTCTCATTCAGTAGCTCCCTCTGATTCTGATAGCCAGCCCTGAGTGTTGTTAATATCCCTCTGGTATCTCCTGCTCCCCAGGCGACATCATGGGCACTGCCATGCAGAACCTGCACCAGCTCCTCCAGATGCCATTCGGCTGTGGGGAGCAGAACATGGTCCTTTTTGCACCCAACATCTACGTCCTGGACTATCTGAACAAGACAGGGCAGCTGAGTGAGGAGGTCAAATCCAAGGCCATCGGATACTTAGTAAGCGGTAAGCTGGGACATGGCTTTGCTTCTGCTTTGGCTTTTTTCCAGATCCTGCCTGGGGTGGTTGTGTCAAATGTTGGCCAGATGTGGAAAGAGAGCTCCTCTCATGCACAGATGGTCTCTGCTGTATGCCTGAGAAGGCCCTTCGCTGCTTTTTCCTTTATTATTTTCTGTTGCTTAAGCATTAGGGTATCTGATCATTGCACCCACTTTTCTCTGTTCCCTAATTGGGTGGCTATGCAGCGCAGAGTTGTCACGTGACCTGCTACAGTGACTTGTCCATTGTCATTAATATGTCCTGCCTTCCTTCCGAAGAAAAGCAGGTGTTGCTTCTCCTCATGCAGTACAAGCAGTGCATGGAGGTGGGGATGTACCAGTACTTCTTATTGGCTAGGACAGGACTGACCTATTCCTCTCTCCTTTGCTTTTGCTGATACAGCTGTTTTTCTGTTCCCCCATCCCTCAGCAGACTTTCTCTGGCATCTGAATCTTGCTTTAACTCTCCATCGCAGGTTATCAGAGGCAGCTGAACTACAAGCACCCAGATGGCTCTTACAGTACATTTGGACCACGTTATGGCCAACTGGGGAACACCTGGTGAGACTTCAATGTCACCTATGCCTCCCCTATATGCTCCTCTTTCTCACCTGCACATTTATAATAAACGTTGCATGACAGTAAATAGGAAATGCTGTTGTAGACCAGCAGGTCTGGTCCCTGTGCTGCCTCCTACTTAATGAAATAGGCTGCATCAGCCAGTTATGTAGCTGAAGCACATCCTCCCACCAGCAGCTCTGAGGACCATGACAGACAAGAAGGAAATGGAGATAAACTGGGAAAGAAGGGAGCAGAGACTTCACATCCTGACTGAGGAAGACTGAAGAGTTGCAGTGGCAGCTCTTCTAGGCTAGCATCTGCTGAGAAGTTTGCCGGGAAAGGTGTTTCCATATAAGTGGAAAGGAGGATAATCCAAGAGCAGTGCTGTATGTTTTTTTTCAAGAGTGTTTGTGTGTTACTAAGCAAAGACAGCCTGGAGGAGCGTGTGTGTTGCCAGTGTGACTTACTGCAAAGTTTTGAGTTGCTCCAGCATATCATTGCCATGCATTTTCAACTTTAGGTAAGGGTAAGAATGGATGATTTCATCATCTTCGGTTTGCTTTTAGTTTCCGAAACAGTACTTGGCTCTTGACAGCATGTTGGCTTCTCACCACATGCCTGCTTTTTCTCCATAACTGCTTGTAACAACTGTAGCAAAAACTCTTTTAACATGTTCTTCTTTATTTTAAAACTCTGGGGAGTTCTGGGAAACCCATGAGGCATGAATTTTTAGTACAAGAGTCCTGCCAGCAGACCATGAGCTAGCAGGGATTTAATTATTCTCCCCTGTCATTTTGAGTATTACTGTTACGCAGATGTTGAGCTAATTGGCCTGCAATTCCCTACTTTTTCCAAAGAGATTTTTTTTAGATACAGATCAACAATCACTGTCCTTCAAACTGTAGCCTCAACACAATGGGATCCAGGGTTTTATGAGCCAAGAGAGGGACAAGAAATCAAGGTGGGAAGCAGTTTTTTGACAGATTTTTTAAGATGAAGATATAATATACATGTGGTCTGACTAATTGGCCCACAGTTCCCCAGGCCTTCTTGCCTTTCTCCAGACAGATGATGTGCACATGGGCTCTGACACCTGAGATGGACAACAGGCCTGCTCAGGCCCTTTCACTGCTCTTTCTCCCTTTCAGGCTCACAGCCTTTGTCCTCAAGTCCTTTGCCCAGGCCCGGCCTCACATCTTCATAGATGAGAAGCACATACAGGATGCTTTGGTCTGGCTGTCCTACAAACAGAATGCAAATGGCTGTTTCCGCAGTTCTGGGACACTCCTGAACAATGCTATGAAGGTAACATGTCTGCCTCGTTTTTTTGAGAGGTTAGAACTTGACAATAAGTCAGACGGGTCCAGTTGAACTTCTTGAGCATACAGGCAGATGGGAAATTCCCATGTCAATGGCAAGAACTAGGGAGCCAGAGGCCATTCTGTATGATTGCCACAACAGGAAGCAGAATGAAGGCTAACCTGCACTTTGCAAGTGGTATTGACTTCCACATCAGCTGCAAGGGGGAGGAGGCAAGCTAAGGGTCTACAATGCAGAATAAAGTATTCCCACTGGAGTGGGAGAAAAGACTGAAGATAAGAAGCTAGGTGGGGTGAGCATCTACCTTTGTGTTTTTCTGCAGGGTGGAGTGGACAACGAGGTCTCGCTGACGGCCTACATCACTATCGCATTGCTGGAGATTCCTCTGCCTGTAACTGTATGTGGCTGCACCCTAACTTGAGTCAGTTATGTTGTGTCAGTCTATGATGACACAGTAGTGCCCAGAATTTGCTCCAGATTGAAAAAACGACTTGGTTGTTGAGCCCTGTGATACGAGAATTACGTGCTGTCAATTTTGGCATTTCTGGAACATGTTGTACCCTACTTGTTCCTAGCTGTCATTCTGGCAGACCTCTCCTCAAAGTTCACTAAGGCAAAAACCT